>NC_057414.1:4146723-4446723 GCF_019320065.1 Cervus canadensis | reverse complement strand
ATAGCATAACAAATAATAAAATGTTTGGTAACAAATTGAACAAAAAACTACAAAAACTGGTACACTGAAAACTATAAAACACTGTAGAAAGGAATTAAAGACCTAAAAAAAGAGTAAAGCATTCACTGGATCAGAAAATTTAGTATTGTTAAGATGGCAATAGTCCCCAAATTAATCTACAGATTCAGAGCAATCATTATCAAAATCCCAGATGGCCCTTATGTAAACTGACAAGCTGATTCTAAATTCGTATAAAAATGCAATGGACCCCAAATATCCAAAACAATCTTGAAAGAAGAATAGAATTGACGATGCACACTTCTCAGTTTCAAACTTACTACAAAGTGAGTAATCAAGACAGTATAGAATTGGAAAAAGATATAAATCAATGAGATAGAATTGAAGATCCAAAAATAAACCTTTATATTAATAGTCAATTGATTTTCAACAAGGATGTAATGGCAGTTCAGTGGGGAAATAAAATAGTTTTCAACAAATGGTTCAGGGACACTTGGCTATCCGTATACAAATATACATAAAAATTAACTAGAAATAGGTCACAGACCTAAATGTAAGAGCTAAAACTATAAAAATTTTAGAAGAAAATACAGGAGTAAGTTTTTGTGACCTTGTTACATGAAGCCTCCTTAGATATGACAGGTGACATGAAAAAGAGTAAACTGGACTTCATCTATTTAAATTTTTTTTGCTTGAAATGATGCAATCAAAAAGTAAAAAGACAAACCATGAGACAGTATAAAATACCTGCAAATCATATATAAAATAATGAACTAGTAGCAAGAGCATATAGAGAACTCTTATGAAAGACCTAAAGACCAAAAAAAAAAAAAGAAACAAACTTAATAAGTAAACAACTTAGACATTTCTCCAAAGACAAATGAATAGCTCAAAAGTACATGAAAAGATGCTCAGCACATCACTAATCATTAGAGAACTGCAAATCCCAAACCACAATGCGATACTACTTTATACACTCTAGGAAAACTACAATAAAAAGGAAAGGTAAGAACAAATGCTGATGAGGATGTGGACAGTTGAACCTTCATACATTGCTGGTAGGAACATAAAATGGTAAAACAGTTCTGCAAAACAATCTGGCAGTTCCTCAAAAAGTTAAACACAGTTACCACACAAGGCAATCATTCTTCTCCTAGGTATATACTCAAGAGAATTAAAGAAATATGTCCATATAAAAACTTGCATGTGAATACTCATGGCAGCATTATACACAATACTGAAAAAAGACAAACCACACAAATGTCTACCAATTGATGAATAGATAAGCAAGATGTAGTATGTCCACATAATGAAACACTATTCACTGGGACAAAGGAATAAGGAACTGACACACGCTACAACATGGATAAACCTTGGAAATACTATAAGTGAAAGAATCTTGTCACAAAAGGCCATATATTTTATAATTCCATTTATAGGAAATGTCTAGAACAAGCAAATTCATAGAGATAGAAAGCAGACTAGTGATTGCCAGGAGCTGAAGACAAAAGGAATGGGGATGACTGCTAATGGGCTTGGGGTTTCTTTTAAAGACATGAAAATGTTCTAAAATTGGTAATCAAGTAGCACAACTCTGTGAAGTACTGAAATCACTGACTTGTGTACTTTAAATTGCTAAATTGTTACAGTGTATGAATTATATTTCAGTAAATCTGTGAAAAAATAAAAACACTGATGGAAAACAACAACAAAAATTCCAAATACACATAGGAAGAATTGTCATAAAGATTTATATTAATTCTGTGTGATCTATCAGATTCTTGGCTGCATGTTATAAAAAGATAAGGTAGGAAGGGTTAGGTGAATGTGAAGGCCCTAAACTGGACATAGAATAACAGACTGGTTCCAAATCAGGAAAGAAGTACATCAAGGCTGTATATTGTCACCCTGCTTATTTAACTTATATGCATCATGCATATAACTTATGCATTTAACTGACATGCATCATGAGAAACACTGGGCTGGAGGAAGCACAAGCTGGAATCAAGATTGTCAGGAGAAATATCAATAACCTCAGATATGCAGATGACACCACCCTTATGGCAGAAAGTGAAGAGGAACTAAAGAGCCTCTTGATGAAAGTGAAAGAGGAGAGTGAAAAAGTTGGCTTAAAACTCAACATTTTTAAAACTAAGATCATGTCATCTGGTCCTATCACTTCATGGCAAATAGATGGGGAAACAATGGAAACACTGAGAGACTTTATTTTGGGGGGCTCCAAAATCACTGCAGATAGTGATTGCAGCCATGAAATTAAAAGATGATTGCTCCTTGGAAGAAAAGCTATAACCAACCTAGACAGCATATTAAAAAGCAGAGACATTACTTTGCCAACAAAGGTCCATCTAATCAAAGCTATGATTTTTCCAGTAGTCATGTATGATATGAGAGTTGGACTATAAAGAAAGCTGAGCACCAAAGCAGTGATGCTTTTGAACTGTGGTGTTGGAGAAGACTCTTGAGAGTCCCTTGGACTGCAAGGAGATCCAACCAGTCCATCCTAAGGAAATCAGTCCTGAATATTCATTGGAAGGACTGATGCTGAAGCTGAAACTCTAATACTTTGGCTACCTGATATGCAGAAATGACTCATTGGAAAAGACCCTGATGCTGGGAAAGATTGAAGGCAGGAGGAGAAGGGGATGACAGAGGATGAGATGGTTGGATGGCATCACCGACTCAATGCACATGAGTTTGAGTAAACTCTGTGAGTTGATGATGGACAGGGAGGCCTTGTGTGCTGCAGTCCATGGGATCGCAAAGAGTCAGACACAACTGAAGACTGAACTGAACTGACTAAAAATTAATCAAGTTGGATAAAGTGGGAATTCTAGGGAAATATTAAATGGTGCAGAAAGAGGAAGCTGGGGACACAAACTTTGCTGGCTCCAGTTTTACTGTGGGCATGCCTTTTGTTCCCAGATGGTTACCTACCATTCCTTTGCTTAGCTTCTCAGATCTTGCCAGCAACCTCAGGACGTGAAACCTTCATCTCTGCACAGGCATGCTGGGTACATGTTTACATGTCTTTTGTTCTTTACTCTGTGTAGTTTTTATGTGTGCTCACTGGAAATGCCCTTTCCTCTCTCGCATGAACCAATAGCACCCCCCCCAACCCCATAAATCCCTTTCTGAGTATGTTTCAAAGATCAGGGTAACAAAGATTGAAGGCAAAATGCGAAGAGGATGGCAGAGGATGAGATGGTTAAATAGCATCACCGACTCAATGGACATGAACTTCAGCAAACTCTGGGAGATAGTTGAGAACAGGGAAGCCTGGTGTACTGCAGTCCACGGGGTTGGACATGACTTAGCGACTGAACAACAACCACGACTGCAGCTCCCGGAAGACTCTTTCAAACCTAGAGAGGAAACTTACAAGCTGAAGGTACTATAAGGGCCAGAAAAGAGGAGGAAAGAGGAATGTATCCATTGTGTCAGCCTAGTCTTCCTCATACTTTCCTTGATGCAAAGCCCTAATTACAACCAAGTTGGAATCAGAGCCATTGCACAGAGCTCACATTTCTTAAAGTGCATTGTGATTTTTCTAAGATAATTTCCCCTCCGGATTCTTTTCTAATTCCATGGCTACCCCCCTATGGCCAGATGCACTCTAATCCCAGTGTAGACCAACTAAAGGCCCTGTACTCTGTAATTTTCCATAATTTTCTTAAAGCTGTGATCATCTTATCCTAACTTTTTGTTCTGTAAGGGAATTAAACACTGATAGTATGAAATCCTTGTCCTAAGAAAGAAAAATCATATCTAATCTTTGGAAGACAGTACCCACCAAAGCCATCCTGGGTGTAATTTCCCAGCAGCAGAGTTGGCCCAGCAGGTTCTGCGTTCCTAAGAATTCTGCACACACTCAGAAAACAGACACAACATTATTTATTTTATGACTGGGTTGGACATTTCTTACTGCCATGGTCTGGGTATTTATTTGGGAGGTATACAGAATGAAGTCACACAAGAAACTGTGGAGGAAAGAAAGGGGGGAGAGAGGAGCTACCAAAACAAAGTGAAAAAAAGCTTTACACTAGTATAACAGAGCTTATGCACATTGTATTAACTGGTTTCAATTAGAGTGTATGATCCAACTGTGGGTAATGGGAGGCGGACTGGGAGAACATGCTGAAACAATTAACACTTTAAAAGAACATCTCCTCTGGTTTCTTAGAGGAAGGTCTGTTTTTATTGATTTCCCATAAAAGAGAAAAATTACTTTCATAATCTAGAGAGGCATGGTAGGGAAATTGTTCATATACTTTTAAATTAAAAAGAGTATATAAGCCCCACTCTTCAAAAATGGCTTTATATTACTTAAAACACAAACATCTCAATATGACACTCCGTATAATCAGTTCTTTCCTGTCAGAGGGCAAATGTTTATCTTCAAGAGCTTCAAGATTTCTCTTTTTATAGTCATAAAGAGTTGTGTATTAACTCATGGAAACTTCATGTCCCAGCCTGAATGCCTTTCAAAAGAAAAGTGTTACCCACTCAGTTGTGTCTGACTCTCTGCGACCCTATGGACTGTAACCTGCTAGTCTCCTCTGTCCGTGGAGTTCTCTAGGCAAGAATACTGGAGTGGGTAGCCATTCCCTTCTCCAAGGAATCTTTCCAACCCAGGTATCGAACTCATGTCTCCTGCATTACAGGAGGATTCTTTACTATCTGGACCACCAGGGAAGCCCTTCAGAAGAAAGGACCCTCCTAAATAAAGAGCCCTCAGTTAATGATGATTTATTGCCTGTTTTTATGCTTTCTCTCACCAATTCATCCCCCATCACTTTCTTCTAAAATGACCTATCTTTTTTTTTCTCCTTTTACCAGTTTTCAAGCAATTACCATATGCCAGGTGTGTATTAACACTTGCTATGCATTATCTCATGTAAATCTCAAAATATCTTGTTACAGGTGTAAACGCAGAGAGATTAAGCAAATTGTTCAAGGTTATAAAGGCAAGTAAGTGGCAGAATTCATATTTTAACACAAACTTTGAAGGGAAAACAGCAAAAGTGTTAGTCGCTCAGTCATGTCTGACTCTTGCTGACCCCACTGCACGCTCCATTTGGAGAATTTATAGTTTTTTCTATAAACCATGGGCTATCCAGGTGGTTCAGTGGTAGAGCATCCCCCTGCAATGCAGGAGATGAGGGTTCGATCCCTGGGTCAGGAAGATCCTCTGGAGAAGGAAATGGCAACCCACTCCAGGATTCTTGCCTGGAAAATCCCATGGATAGAAGAGCCTGGCGGGCTACAATCCATGAGGTCAGAAAGAGTAGGAGATGACTTTCTGACTCAGCATCCACTAGAGACCATTATATAGCATGTATTACCCATTATAATGGTTATACACATGTATTGTTCCTGTTCTATCCCGAGGAATTGAAGGGTCAGTTACAACTTATAAAATATGCTCAGTAAGTGCTTCTTGAATGAGTAAATAAGAATTGATATATTCAGAGTACAGTGCTCTAATATTTGCAAATGCTTAAATGATTTTTGAAAATATTTCCCATATCTATTTATAGGTGAATATTATATAACAATAGACATATGTAGATATAACAATATCCATGATAAGCTCCAAAATAGCAGAGATTTTATTTTCAACCTAGCTGTTCAAAACTCCTCTCATGATACTCTTTTTAAATTTCCAGGAATTAAGGGGTGTGCAAGCACACAATTATTCTATGTATTGATACATCACATGTCCAGTCAATAAAATAATATGTTATAGTCATTTCTGAGTAATGCTTAATAACTAAGGATTGTGTTTGGGGACATTCCTCAAGGTGACCCAACCCATGCATAGGCCAGAGTCAAACTGAATGGACCAGAGATCTGCCCCGAACAGCAGCAGCTGGTCAAGCCTCCTGCAGCTGGTCAAGCTGAAGGTTCTTTATTTCCAACTGCCAAAAACCAATTCTGAGTCTATTTCACTCCAGATTCAGAGACCTGCCTGTCTTCACCTAAGTCCCAGAACCTATGGGTCTCTTCTCATTTGTTAGTAAGTGGTAGGGGTTCAGGTAATCACTGTGTTCATAGTTGTGATCATACAAACCAATGTGCATACAACCCAACTAAATTTAAAGTACAGAGGTGAGGAAGACTATCATTCTACTGTTTAATATAGCCGAACAAGGAGAGTTAAGTAAACAATAAAATGGTCACTCTTCTCACTAGAAAAGATATTTCACTTACAAGTATTCAGGAATTATAAATGTGTCCATGTTTCTGTATAATTACTGGAGGTAAATTTCCTATCCAGCTTGAATCACAATCTGTACATGGTAATTCTGTCTAAAAGGAAAAGTCTTTAAAAATACTTCTTGGTCCCATTATTATAGAGATGTGGAGTGCCAAAAAAGGGAGCCTCCCAGAAGAGAATGAGCAAGAAGTAATAGAAGTCATTTTTGAGGCAATAGGTAGCTGTTGCCAGGCATTTGCAAAGCAATTTGGAGGGATAAATTTTCTTGGAAAAACCAGTGACAAAAGCTCTGCATTTAAAATAAACCTGAGGGCAAATGAACACACAAAGGCCAGGACTGTTCTGAAAAAGGTAATAAAGCCCAATTATAAGGATACAATCATGCTAGAACGAAACACCAAGAAAGAACAAGGCAATAGGGAGAGAAATGTAGGAAAGAATCAAGTGAATTTTCAGAATGCACAAAGATAACAGAAATTATCTATTTATTATGAATGCAAGTATGTATTAATTTATTTAAAACCTGCTTTAGTCCATGGAGCATTTGAGACCAATAAGACATTCTCTTAAATACAGGAGGCTAAGATTTTCTCTATTTCTTGAGAGATGAGAAAATGAAAATTAATACCAGAACGACTTTACATCTTAAACAGTTTTGTTATGTAAAGATGCTTTTTATTACTGTATAGTTAACTATCCACACTTCTCACTTTAGAATGTGGATTAAGTCATTAACAAATTATTCCTTGCTCATTTTTATGTACCCAGCTATTGTATATAACCAAATACTGAAATGGATGGACTATTATAAATTATCAAAATCCCACAATTCTGAGTACTCCTTTCTGTCTGAGATTACTATTCATTACATCAACTTTAACTCTAGTGGGAGCTACATAAATGTTGCTGACCAGGGGATATTAGTTAAGGGAGTTTTATTTACTTTTTGGCTACAAATAAATCAAAGAACAATAAATTCCTCAAAACAAACAAAATAAAATCTAACATGGGACTCTGCTCAATGTTATGTGCCAACCTGGATTGGGGTGGGGGCAGGTTTGGGGGAGAATGGACATATGTACATGTATGAATGAATCCCTTTGCTTCACGTGAAACTACCACAACACTGTTAATCAGTTATAGCCCAATACAAAACAGTTTACAGTTATCAAAAAAAAAAAAAAAAAAAAAAGTAGATAACGGAAGAAAGTAACTTACTGGTTATCAGCAGATTATTGGGACCTTTTCACAAAATCAAAGAGAGATTTGAGTAAGCAAAACCTCAAAGGGCAAATACATGGCAGTTCAAGGAATTTTAGCAACTGAGGTTCACAGGATCTTTCCCAAACTATTGTCATTCATATGATTCAATATTGATGGCTATCAGTTTCATATCTCTCCGGTACAGATTTCAAACACCCAGGAGACAGAATCCAACTGGCTCACCTAGGATCAAATATTTAGCTCTGGATCAGTCAGACATGGCCCGGGACAGACTCAGAGAGCCCAAACATGGCCGTGAGGTGCCCACCTTTGCAGAATGGAGTTACTGAACAGAGAAAGTAGAATCATTATGGGTTGCACAATTCCTGCAGCAAGTGTCTGCCCCACTAGGAGATGTATTGGGTTGGCCAAAAAGCTTTTCTGTATCATATGGAGAAACCCAGTGAACCTCTTGTCCAACTCACTATTACTTTTAAGTAAATGGAAAAGGAAATTTATGTAACCAGCAGCTCCCAATTCTAAAGCAGGAGCAAGAAGAAACATCTTTTTGACACTCTCACCTAACCATAGAACTGAACGTCAGATTTCAGGGCTGGCCCTTCAGACTCGTGATCTTCAGGAAGGGTCTTAAATGTAGTCATCTCCATATTTGATCTTTAGTACCCTGCAGCAGGAAGACAATCTGGGATTCTCAGATTCTCAATGGTCCAACTCCAAGGCAATAATGAAGGCTCAACTCTTGTTAAACCATAAGACACAGTATTCTAATAATGGATTTACCTGCAATAAGACTATACAAAGTAACTATACTGTCAAATTTATTTTATTTGGAGCTGGAATACTGGAGGATCAGCTATTAACTGGAATATATGAATGTGTTTGATAAAATGCAATCACTATCTTATCTATCTTTCATCTTTAGCAATTGCCATAGTGCCTGACACAGCTGAATCAAATGACAAAATTTTGTTTAGTATGAAAACAAAATTCCTCAAAACACACACTCTGAAGGAAAAAGTATAAAAGGACACCTGAAGGTCAGAAATGGAAACCACCTAAGAAAGTAAAATATATATTTATTCTTCTTCAGCAACAAATATGAGGGTTGAAAAAAATTTACTGAAGCTTATTATTATAAAGAGGAAATCAACAGATTGAAGATGCATTTATTAAATCTACACTCACAGAGCTCCTACCACGAACTCAGGGATTTACCTAGATGTAGGTATACTAGGACCCTGAAGAGTACAGGATTTCCTTGGAAAAACAGACATATAAATCAGTAATTGTGAAAAAATATCATCAGGGATATAATAAAAGCAGTGATTGATGAAGAAATAGAATTATTAAAGCCCATCTTTTCTCTGGCATCAGCAGAGTCCCTAAGCATACACTCCCTTCTGACCATCTGCTCACAAAAGTGTGACATTTTTATTCTCTGAGTCTCGAGCAAGTCTCGGCTGCCTCCACACTGCAAAAATGCCTCCAAAATTTAGCACCATCATCTCTCCTTCATTAAAGGTGACCCCACCATCTCATCTTCCACAGATAAAAAAAAGACAGAGACACGCTTCCGTTTTCTCACACAATCCGTATGAGAAGCAGGCTCCCCCAGACCTACTGCCTTTTAACACAGTCATCAGTCATGCTATGATGGTGCAGCTGCGCCTTTCAGAAGCCTGCACCTCAACAAAAGATGAGGGTATTTATTAAAGAGTTCCACATATCACTTTACACTGCCTGCAAGGTGGGTCAAACGAGGGGAATGTCTCAAAAGGAACTTTTGAACTTTTTGTCTTCATCGCACACAAATTATTTCATGACATGCAAACTGTCAGTTACAGCACACACAGTTCCCAGAGGAACCACTGTCCTTTCTATCAGGCAATGTATGTATAAGAGAAAATCATATGAATCAGTCACTTTCTTCACTTATTCAGAGCACAGCGTAGCGGAGTGAGTTCACGGAAGGACAGTCAGGGTGTCCAGAATCTGTTCCCAGCCTTACAATTCGTGCACTGTTCTTAGTTCCTCTGCATTTATGTCTTCCATTTGCTACACAGAAATAATGACATAGTACCTGTTTGTTTCTAAGGCACTTGAAAATTCTGTGATGGAAGATTTCACACAAATGCAGAGTCTATT
Organism: Cervus canadensis; assembly: GCF_019320065.1. NCBI lineage: Eukaryota > Metazoa > Chordata > Mammalia > Artiodactyla > Cervidae > Cervus > Cervus canadensis. Next base: position 4,437,098 of record NC_057414.1, on the reverse strand, counting down.
ATTATACCACGAAGAGTTGAAAATTGCAAATCCGTGTACTCATCACTATTAAACAGTCAACACAAGAATGGAAGTAGAGAAAGAATCTTTCTCTAAGGCATCTAAAATCAAGTATTCATGAATATGCAGCTACTGAGAAAAATAAATGGGCAAATATATTCATTTCAAAGACTATTCAATTGTAAACCATCAATAATCCATTTAGACAAATCCTTTGCAATTTGCTTTCACTCCAAAAAGAAATACTTGCAATCCCTAATCACAGGTGTTTCTTATAATGAAGAGCTTTCTGAGGAGACATTCTTTCTGCTTTCAAAAGGTCTGCTGAAGTCTAAAATTTCAGAATGTATTCTAGCACATTCCATGAAGGTTGTTCCAAAATATAAAAATAATTATCTCTTAACCTGGCCAATCTTAGAATAATCCAAGCAACTTACAGTACAGTGGTGAACAGGCATCCAAGCAGGACCTTCCACCGAACAATTCTGGGCTGGGCACTTGCCTTGGTTTTGCTGCAAATAAATAAAAATGATATTATGTTCTATATACTATGTGCAGCAATATACACCCATTGATAGATTTATCATCAATGTATTTATTGCCATATTTACAAGTACAGGATAAAGCTTTGAAGATGATTTTTTGGTGCAATGCTGAAAGAAACGAGGTATGTTATTTCTACTCTTACCAAGGCCCAAGAAGCTATTCTTTGCTTTGCTGTATTACTCTAAATTCTGGGGTTTTGGCATCAGGCTTTCTCAGCAGCTGGCCTCTCAGATCCCGGTGGGAACCATCTGAGAAGCCTCCAAAGCCAGAGGCAGACCTGGTCTCTCCTCTGGGTTTCCTGAGGACCCTTATACATCCTGTATCCCTGTGAGGCCACTTGAGCCAAGTAACAGAAAGACGTGTTTATCTGTCTCCCCTTCCAGTCTGTGAACTAGTAGTGAAGATCTCTCTAGGGCATTTCATAGAGCCAGAGAAAGTAAAGTTGGACAAGATAGATTTTAGAGGCCTTTCTTGTCAGATCAGAGACTGAGGTGCAAAGAACTGAAACCAGGAGCACAGAGATTTAACATTCTGAACCATTTGCTGGGCACTTCTTTTCACATAAGAGATATTTCACTTACAACATACATAAGAAATGTCTCAGGCCAACCTATTCTTCTGCTGTAACTCCTATAAATTCAATGCTAATTGGCCTTTTAGAGAAAATGAAGTGCTTTCTTTTAACCAGCAATACAGCTCTATCCTGTAATAAGAGCTCTGATTAGTGCTAAAAGGGGAGGAAGTGATTATAACAAAACTTTTATCCTTCATTTTATTGCACACTCAAGTATAATACATAAAAATTACTAACAATATTAGCAATAATCATATAAACCACAGATGTGATTTACTGAACTACTAAATATGCTAAAGATTATTCTGGGTTCAGTATTTTATCACTCATTGTTAAAACAAATATGTATAGAAGTATTGCTATGCCCATTCGACAGAAGAGAAAACTGAGGCTCACAGAAGGTAAGAAACTCATCTGTAAGTTATCCTACAGGAAAGCAGCATAACTGAGACTGCAGCAAAAATCTGACTGACTCTGCAGCCCATGCATGCTCCTTCTATGAGAGGTTAGTATTTTTCATTTTCTGTTTAATGGAGCTTAAGACATGTCATCAACTAACATGATTTCATCTTATCAATGATCCTAACATGTCTAATTCAACTGGAACAAAGTATTGAATTCAGTACTTGTGCTAAGAATCCTATTTTGTGATTTGTAAGCTTTTCAGAGCAACCTTTACTTAGGTGATTTATTTTTAAGGCATCACTAAACTCTGAAATGCTGTTTGAGTGATTATTGATAAAGTCACCATAAAAACACACTTAAGATCATCAATCTCCAGGCTCAGAATTCTTGTTTAAATCAAAATATGACATAAAGTACCAACAGGGTATATAAGGTACCCTAGACTGGAGTCAGGTGACCACAATTTCAAGCTAAACTCTACCACGTGCCTGCCGCCAGGAGGTGCTATGAGTCTGGTAGTCACACCCGTAAAAGGGAATTAGTATCTTGCCTAATTCACAGGGCTTCCCAGGTGACTCCGTGGTAAAGACTACACCTGCCAGTGCAGAAGACGCAGGTTCAATCCCTGGGTCGGGAAGATCCCCTAAAAAAGGAAATGGCAAACCCACTCCAGTATTCTTGCCTGGAAAATTCCATGGACACAGGAGCCCAGCGGGCTACAGTCAATGGGGTCACAGAGTCAGACATGACTGAGTGACCCAGCATAAACTAATTCATGGGACTGCTCTCAGATCATAAAGATTTGCTTCAGATACCTATCACAATTTGCAAGGATGTTTATGAAAAAGGACATGCAAAGTAAAAGGACAATTTTATTTTCCTTTTCTGACAGCATAAGTCAGATAAATATAATTTACCTACATATAAAGATAAGCTTTTTGAAATTTGAGAGCATTATTAAAATGCTAGCTATTATTTCTAATTATGAGAAGTCATACCAAATAATGTTAGTGGTGAAGAATGTGTCTTTTGTAGTAATTCATAATAGTCATTAGTAGTAATGGTAGTAATGATAAGCTCTTTTTATATCTAGATAATGTATATTTTTATGGAGTACATGGTAAAGAGGCAAAATTTAATAAATAAGTGAGCTGTGCTTAGATGTAGGAATATGAGTACTCATAAAATGTGATGGGGGGCATAAATAAGGAGTGTCTAAACTTCTATGGATATATACCATGGAGTAAAGAAAGAGAACTCTCTCTGAGTTTCTTGTCTCACTGTTACTTTAGTTTCAGATATTAAGGCCTTCCCATTGGTGTTTTGAAAGTGAAAGTGTTAGACTCTCTGCGATCCCATGGGCTACTGTAGTCCACCAGGCTCCTCTGTCCATGGAATTCTCCAAGCAAGAATACTGGAGTGGGTTGCCATTCCCTTCTCCAGGGGATCTTCCTGACCCAGGGATCAAACCTGGGTCTCTTGCATTGCAGGTTTCTTTACCGACTGAGCCACCAGGGAAGCCCATTGGTGGTTGAACCACGAAAATTAACAATATGATCACACCGGAACAGATACATAAAAAGGCTTACTGAAGACAGATGCTAAGAAAACATGTATTATTTTGTAATCTATAGTGTGTGACTAGAAAAAAATAAGATTGGAATAGAAGTTGGGATCTTAGATTTCATTAGTGTCCCCATGAATCTATTTGTGGAACTTTGGGAAAGTGACTTTAACACGTTAAACCTCATTTTCCTCACTTATAAACTGAGAGGATTTTATTTGATCCACTCATATATCTACCCATGTGAGTGTCGCATGTGTGCTCAGTCACTTCAGTCGTGTCTGACTCTTTGTGACCCCATGGACTGCAGCCTGCTAGGCTCCTCTGTCCATGGGATTCTCCAGGCAAGAATACTGCAGTGGGTTGCCATCCCCTTCTCCAGGAATCTTCCCAACCCAGGGATCAAAGCCTGGTCTCCTGCATTGCAGGCAGGCAGTTCTTTGCAGCTGAGCCACCGGGGAAGCAAGTAGCCACCTATATTCCTCCCATTAATCTAATCTGTTTCCTCCTCCAAAGAGGTACATCCTCCAGTTGAGGATCTCTATCATTCTGATCCACCGTTAGCACAGGATATGGTTACTTCTCTGTGAGTTTGCGTGATAATAAAGGTTAAGAGCTGCTGGACCAAACACTCTCACAAGATTTTTCCACTCAGTGTCATTGCTGAAAACCCCAACCTCAGGTTTTACCTACCCCTTTACTCTACTTCTAAAGAAGACAGAATCTAACATGGGTCAAGAGAACTGTCACAGTTAGGGAAGCAAAAGATTAAAAATTCTCTTTTTCCTAGAATTTTTCCTTCTCCATCTTTAGTAGTTTTTTCTCTAATATTTAATGTGGGCAACAAAACAGAGTTTGGGGTTATTGGCTATGGGCTTCCCTGGAGGCTCAGAAGGTAAAGAATCCGCCTGCTATGTGGGAGACCTGGTTGTGATAACTGGGTTGGGAAGATTCCCTGGAGGAGGGCATGGCAACGCACTCCAGTATTCTTGCCTGGAGAATCCCCAGGCAAAGCAGCCTGGGGACAGAGGAGCCTGGCAGGCTACAGTCCGTGGGGGTCACAGAGAGTCAGACACGACAGTGTGACTAAGCACAGCACAGTACGGCCCTTGGAAGGCCAGCAAGGATCAGTATAAATACTAGGTGAAAGGACACTCTCTAGTCTATTTTTAAGTTAATTCTTAGGTCAAAAATCAAGAGGAAACATTAGAATTCCCTCAATGGTCAGTCTATCTCTCCAAGTTAGAGTTTAAGGTAGAAGTTGGTGACAAATTACCCTAAAGACAGATTTCACTTTCTCTTCTCCCTCTCATCCATCTACACTGAATATTTATGCCTCTAGACTGTTGATGTATGACTTGACCAGAATTTAGGGATTTGCAAAGCTAACTCTGAAAAACATGTTTTCTTAAGAGACAAAACTATTCATTGAGTTTTGGTCTTTTTAAAATAGTATGCTGTCTCCAGCTCTCTCATCTTCCCTGGTTGTCTTTTTCCGACTTTAATTATCTTGACATATTTCATTCCAGAATATCCTGAGCAAATGAGCCAAATATGCTGGACAATTACATCTCAGATTGATTATATAAATATGTAACCACAAAGAATTTCAAGAAAATGCTCTAAAGATGTTTTACTCAACCCATTCCATCCCCAGAGAGAGCAGAAATTTTTTGTGTATCAGAGGCTTACATTTGTTAGAATGTTTTGGAGTTTACATCAGTCCTGGGTGTTCAATGGAAGGATTGATGTTGAAGCTGAAACTCCAATACTTTGGCCACCTGATGCGGAGAGCTGACTCATTTGAAAAGACCCTGTTGCTGGGAAAGATTGAAGGCGGGAGGAGAAGGGGACGACAGAGGATGAGATGGTTGGATGGCATCACCGACTCAATGGACATGAGTTTGGGTGGACTCCAGGAGTTGGTGATGGACAGAGAGGCCTGGCGTGCTGCACGGGGTCACAAAGAGTCAGACACGACGGAGCGACTGAACCGCACTGAACTGAACTCATTTCTCAAACATGCTTGGTATATATAGAGATAACAGAATTTAGAGAGATTAAAATTTAAATCCTCTCTTAAAATGACCCCAAAATTTTAGGAGATATAATGCAACATGTTACTTTTAAAACAGGATTAAAACTAGGACCACTCATTCATTTATTCATTTAGTCAACAAATATTCATTAAGAAATTAGCTATTGTATTATTTAGAAACAAGGCTATATCAGGACTCAGTCTATATCTAGAGAAGTTCTCAATCCAAGGAAAAGGGCCATAATAAACATGAAATTATAAAGCAACATGAAAGCTGATATATGGTATACCATATGATATAAATAAAACGTGACATGGACAGATGAAAAAGATCTCATCCATTTTTAGGGTCAGGAGTAAGTGATGAGCAAGGACCCTGAAAAATGGTGCAGAGAAACTGAGGCCAAAGGCTAGACTCTTGAACTCTGACTGGCTGAGTCAGGTATGGCTTTATAGAGAAGATACTTCAGTTTTCTAGTGAAGATTTTAGGAGTGAAAGGACGAGTAGAGGGCCTTCCAGCTGAAGGTGCGCCAGCAGCAGCTAATAGTGAATCAGGGTGTCCTTGGACTTGGTGAGGAAACCCCTTGTTTGGGGTCACAGAAACCTAGGAATGAGGGCAAGTATGATTCTATGCTACAGGGAAAGCAGACTTCAGCCATTCCCCTCATTTATTTCTACCTCACGGCTTATGGGCAGCAGGGAGTCCTGCCCAGAATGGGTCTGGAGGGATCCAGTCTTGATACTATTTAAAAAAAACAAACAAACAACCTCAAGAAGTTCTCCTGAGTTTTGTCTCTGGAAAAGCACGTAAGGTGTCTTTCCCATCTTTTCTGAAACTCTCAGGAGTTTGACAGATAAAGAAAAAGAGATTAAAACATGATGTTTCCAAGGGACAAAATTAAGTGCCATGGCAGAACTAAAATGACTGTACTACTGTGTTTGCAAACACACTGTGAGATGTAAAGTATGCTATAAATGTAAAGAATACTTATATTTAAAGGACAAACTATTGTAAACATCACTATTTAAGAATTAGTGCTTACTAAAATTACTAGAAAACACATTTGCTGACTTCTAGTCAAATATATGCTTTAGTATATTTACATAAACATCAAAAAATTGGGGGGAAATACAACTCTTAGGATACTTTCAAATCATTGATTTTATAGAGCTATATAATGTGTATGTATAGATTCATCCATATATACATGGTTGTGTATACACATATGTATATGAATAATTGAACTTAAATAAAGGTTTCCATCCAATTAGCTTCCTACTCTGCCATAAAGATGCATAGAAAGTGTTAGTTGCTTGGTCGTGTCCAACTCTTTGCCACCCATGAACTATAGCTTGTCAAGCTCCTCTGTCCATAGGATTTCCCAGGCAAGAATACTGCAGTGGGTCACCATTTCCTTCTCCAGGGGATCTTCCTGACCCAGGGACAAAACCTGTGTCTCCTGGCATTGGTGGGCAAATTCTTTACCAGTAAGCCACCAGGGTAGCCCCACAGGAAATGTAGGCAGGCCCAGAAAGAGAAACTCCCCAAGACCCACAACAGTGATGCTGCTGCTGCTGCTGCTGCTAAGTCACTTCAGTTGCGTCCGACTCTGTGCGACCCCATAGACGGCAGCCCACCAGGCTCCTCCATCCATGCGATTTCCCAGGCAAGAGTACTGGAGTGGGTTGTCATTGCCTTCTCCCACAACAGTGATGACCCAGGGTCTATTGCTAAACTCTCTGTCTCAGTCAGGAAGATTAAAAGAATTAATACAAGTGCTTAGAATTGTTTCTAGACATAATTGACATTACACAAGCATCAGCTATTTTCTTTGCTTTTGTTATTATTATCATTATGATGATGTCAGGCTCAGAGAGCAAAAAATATGACAATCCCAGCATAATAATTTTCTGCTCTCCTTTTTTTTATTTCCCTACCATGCTTCAAACCTGGAGGGACCAATAACTAACTAGCAAATGAGAAAAGAAGAAAAATAAAAAAACCCTAGCCCTACCTATAGCATTACCCCAAAGCAGACACTCTATCTGAAGACCCCACAGTAAGAAAAAGAGAATATTTAATTAGGAAAAGTGTTCAGAGTTCTGATTAATATTTGAGACTGGACAATTTTAATTACTTAATTGAGGCTGTATTTGTGATTTTAAGTGACTGTAGGACTTTTAATTCTTTGCAAGTGCCTGGAAAGTCATGACTGCCTGAGTTTTCATCAAGAGGGCAAAGAAGGGATCACTGACACCAAGAAGTTTGAATAAACAATTTTGTATAAAGTAAGCTACAATGATATATTGTACAATACAGAAAATATAGATAATATTGTATAAAAATGGTAAGCAGAGTATAATCTTTAAAAATTGTAAATGACTATATTGTACACATATAATACACAATATCATCCATCAACTCTACTCTAAGAAGTTTTAAAGTAACAATGGAGAGCCCAAATAAGAAGGCTTCTAGTACTATATCCTGCTTGTTCAAGATATCAACTACAGATGATAAACCCGCTCATGGTCAGCATTAACATTTCTCATTAAATTTTAGGCTTACTTCCTCAATATTCAACTTTATCCCTTTCTGGGCTTATCTTTGTACTTGCTTCCTTTTATTAATATTTTCTCAGGTGTCAAAGATGTTTAAAATGAGTTGGCCTAACTAGTTTCTGAGGAAATCCTTAGTAAGATTGACATCGTGCTGGGAAATCATGCATTCAGCTCTTCTGCAAATGAGAAAAATGCTGCTGACCCATTCTCCAAAGGATGCTGAATGCTGAGAGAGAGAGTTTTTCAGTAGACAGTGATGGCAATGCTGAGTCATGATCACATTTTCCAAAATCTCTTGTGACTCTCCAAGCAGGCATTTGCCTGGGTTAGCAGAGGTGCTAACCAGTGCGTAAGAGGATTAAATACGCCATGTTAAAATATTTTCTAATCATTTGGTTACCTGGATAAATTAACTATGATGAGTTATATAAGCTCGGAATGTTCAAAGCAGACCATATTTAAATATTTATTATACATGAGAGTCACTGTTGTAACTTATTTCATGGCATCAATGGAGAGAGGGCCCTGGAAGAAGGCATTTTCCAGGTCTATAATAAAATAATATTTATTGAGTACTATTAGATGGCAGGTACTTGGCGTGAGTTGTTAGTTCATTCTAACATTAAGTTACTTATCCTGAAAGGCAGTGGAAGAAAGTGTTTAAAACAATGAGGAATCCATTGTTTTAGAATCCCTATTGAGAATGCTAAATCTGTCGCTTTTTAGCTCTGTGAGTAAGTTTCTTAGACTCTGTGAATTTCAGTTTTTTCATCCATAAAGTGGACAGAATAATACCCAGTTTAAAGGATTATTAGGATTACATAAAATAATAATGGAATATATTTAAGCCAGGGTCCAATATACATTCTAATTAGAAGTGTATTTATTTATATAATAAAATATATTTATTACAGACATATGTTAATAAGATTTATATTTATCTTATTAAACAGAGATTTTCCTCCTATCCCACTTAGCTTCTCTAAGCCTATTTTTGTACCCTAAGTATAAAATAATACATATCTCACAAATCTCACATGTTCACTATGAAAATTAAATGAGAAAAATGATGAAAGTGAAAGTTGTTCAGTTGTGTCTGAGTCTTTGAAACCCCATGGACTGTCCATGGAATTCTACAGGCCAGAATACTAGAATGGGTAGCCTTTCCCTTCTTCAGGGTATTTTCCCAACCCAGGGACCAAACCGAGGTCTCCCGCTTATAAGAAAGTACTTTACACACATCAGGAATTTTAAATCTAAGTTTTCAATTTAAGTTGGAAAGAACATCTGAAATAGTGTAACAGTTTTTGGATGACTAAATTTGGGAGCTGGAATGGACTCTGCAGTCTGGTATCACATATTTGAAATAAATGGTCTGTAAATATTTCTAAGAAATATATTATATTATAGAATTCTGTGGAAGCATCTTCCAATAATCCCTGAAACTCTAGAAATCTCCAAAGTTGAATTATTGCTACATTGAGTTAGAGTCAATAGAGTAATTTAAGCTTCTAAACACAAGATTAAAAATACAGCTTTGAAAAAAAAAATAAATAAAAATACAGTCTTGTAAAATACTTTAAATGACATTGATATTTGCATGCTGTCACTGCATCCCACTGACATAATAAGATGAGACAACAGAAATGAACTACAATTGTACTTTTCTCCTTGCAAGAAAGAAACTTTGAACATTATCTACTACCAGAGTCAATGAATATTTTTCATTGGCAGATCTATTATATCATAAACTACAAACTTCTGTGGAAACAAAGCCTGTGATTTTTAAAACAAGCTTCATTTTTCTTCCTGACACATTTTAAAATTCATCTGTAAAAAATACCTCTTTTGAATAAACAGCTAATGAAAAATATCTAAAATCTCAGGTCTGCCAAATAAGGTCCATCCTTTGAGGAAAGAAATGCCATTCAGAAACAAGATCAAAGCAATTCATTTCTATTTTCACTGCTACCATAGAGACAAAGAAAAAACACTCAAGAGTTTTAGCCGACTTAATTTTTCCTGAAATTTATAATTAACTACACAGGAAAGGGGACAATTACCATATTTCTAAAGAATAAAGGATTTAAAAAGTTGAGCTTATGATAAGACATAATTATAACCTATTAAATATGCAGTTCATATCAATTTGTTCTTATAATCTTCTTGAGTTTCCAAAAATTGCATTTACATTGGACAGTGTTTTCTGAAAAGTACACACAGAATGCCATCACTTTACATGTACCTAGTTCTCTCTTGTCAGAGGTTTTTCTCAGATATTAAAAATTCTGCCAAAGCCTAACACAAAGATAAGGAGGGTAGATGGATATTATTTTTGTATGTGCCTTGTCTTTCTGACACCTATGAATATATGTTTTTGGACAAATGTTAATCAATGAAAGAATGTTCAGGCTTTTGTAGATCAGGCACCATAGCCAACATCAAGCAGTCAGCCAGGAAGAACTAACAATTAGACCTGTCCTCGATTTAAATAGAACTTCGGATTGCTAAGTAAATTACATGTGTATTAATTCAGGACAGTTTTATTTTAAAGGACTAGCAAAAAAGCACTATTGCTTGAAATCCTAGAGGAGTTATAACAAAGACCAGGAAGGGAGAATTTCTTTTTTTTTTTTTTTTGCTAAAAGCATGTTTTTATTTACAGTGTCTTTAGCAAAGGATTTTCAAGTACTTTTTATTAGCAAGAAAATCTCTAACTCCTCGTCACAGTTTCTATTTAGAACCATATTTGAAAATAATTTTTTTGGAGATACCATAAATACAATGTGATAAATTATATATCTCTTTGTAAAAGTATGAACTATAGGAGAGGTAAGTTTTGTTTTAATACTATTTCAACTGTGTTTTATGGGCCAAAACAACTCTTGCTGATATGGGTAATAAATGGTATGACTCATATCTTTAGAACTGACTTTTGGAATTTTAAAAAATATGTGCAAGTAAGTGGTCTTCAGGGAGAATCTCTGTTGTCGCCTTTATTGCCACATGGAAAAGTGATATATTTGATTATTCTGAGGCATTTCTGTCTAGGATTTTCAGAATCATTTAAGAACATATTTGAAAGTGACTAAAAATTTTAACTCCTATCTCAACCACAAAATAACAGAATACCTATTTGGGGCTCTGATTGCATAGTGCTGAGGTCATCTTTATAGTTAGTTGGAGAGATTCCAAGCAGTAATCATTATTATGTTTTTTTAACTTCCTTTTGGAGGTTACTTGGGGTAAAACCATTCAATGGTACTGATACATTTTGTTCTCTAAAATGCAAAGCAATATTAAAAAAAAAAAAAAGGCAGAAGTGCTGTGAACACACATTCGGTTCCTAGACAAGTTTGTACCGTGAAAGCTGAGTGCAACCTAATGCATCCTGCTTTGGGGGGAACAAAAAAACTACTTTTATTATTTCTTCAATTATTTTATAACCTAGTGATTTAGGACAATAAAGCTATTTTTTAATTTTCTATTGCACAGCTTTAAGATAAATTTTAATGTTTTATACTAAAATATGCTATATAATTAAAAATTATTAGAGCTTTATAATATATTTATACTAAAATATTATATACATATTATAAAGTCAAATAATTTCCCTTAAAACTAGGTTAAGTATCATATTATATAGAATCTCTGAGAAGCTAAACAGATATAAGTTGGCTTTTTTTTTTTAAATCAAACTGAAAATCTGATCTGGCTGCTTTAGCTTTTATTTAATATTAATACAAATGTGCTACTGACCTACAAGTATTTTATATTTGACTCTTAAAGGTTTAAATGATGCTCATTATAAGTTATTTTGTCATAGATGTGATCCAGTTGCCATTATTCTTGGAGCATGCGAGGACTTTTACCTCTTTTATACCATTTCTTTTGTACTAAAATGACATTTCAAGTATCATTTCAGGTCAGGCAATCATTCACAGAGAAGTTCACCAATCGCCTGCCTGTCAACTGAACATTCTATCGATCAGAATACAAAGATACCTTTCACCAATATTTCTTGTGAAGCACATGTTATATAAACATACACATATGTGTGTGCATAAGTTGCAGGAAGGAAGTGCTTCCATCCACTTCCTTCCTAGTTCATTTACTTAGTCAGCAATGTCTACCAAATGTCTGTTACATGAAAGAATCAAGCAACACTTACAGTATACCTGTCAGCACCATACTAGATCAGAGGCTATAAACAGGACTAATAACTTCCCCACCACCTTCAAAGACATCACATTTTAGCAAGAGATAGGCATGTGTAAAAATTAACTGTACTACATGATGACTATTACACAGATAGGGACTTCCCTTGTGGTTCAGCTAGCAAAGAATCCGCCTGCAGTGTGGGAGACCTGGGTTTGATCCCTGAGTTGGGAAGATCCCCTGGAGAAGGAAAAGGCTACCCACTCAAGTATTCTAGCCTGGAGAATGGCCTATATAGTCCATGGGTCAAAAAGTCAGACACGACAGAGCGACTTTCACTTTCACACAGACACAGACCTCATACTTAGGACACAAAGACTGACTAGCTCGGTTCAGGAGAACAGTATCAAGGAAGGTATTTACAAAGAAATCTGCATTTGAGTCAAGCCTTAAAGGTTAAAAAAAAAAGCTTATTAAGAAAGCATAGGCTAGAGAGTTGAAAGGCATTATAGACAAAAAGAAAAGCAGGTACATAGAAACAGAATGGCATTCAGATTGTTTGTGGAACTAAATATAATTGACTACAGTTTAATCTAAGGCATGAAGGGTGATGGGATCAGAGACAGGAAAGTTAGACAAGGGCCAGAGGAAAGAGGGCCATGTATGTGAGGTTAAGCTAGTAAACTTTAGCCAATAAGCCAATTCTTAAATCCAAGGGTGCAAAAGCAACTGAGTATACAAATCATCTAGTTATCTTGCTAAAACACGAGTTCTGACCCAGTAGTTCTAGCATGGGACTCAAGATTCTGCATTTCCAACAAGCTCTGAAAGGATGCCATTGAAATTGGTCAACAGACCACACTTTGAATAATGAGGAAGAAGGGTACTGGGAACTCCTGAAGGGTATTAACCAGAATTGCAACATACATACAAAGTATACACACAGGTATGTGTGTGCATGTATTTTTATTTTGTAAGGAAGGTCCCAGTTAACAGTATAAAAAATGTCGAAGGGTAAAAGGAGGGAGAAGGTAGGAAGAATGAATGGGAATTGGGATAGATTGAAATTTAGGGGAAAATAAAAACGGAGATCAGTTCCCACTTTTCTAAGGATAATTGGAAAACGGCACTGTGGTAGGGTAGAACAACTTGCATTATCTAACCATAACAAGTGAGAAAGAAGCATACCATCCAAGGAGCAGACAATAGAGCAGGAGAAGGATTTATGCTCAGAGGGCTCCAAAGAACGGCTATTTTCCTGGAACTTTTGACTTAAGATTACTTAATGGGTAAATAAAACTCCAAATTCTAAGAATTTATTCATGTACTGTCAAACCACTTTTTCACAAAACCTGTTGCCTTCTGAAAGCTTAGTTCAAGAACTGAATTACTTAGATGCAAAGAAATGGATATGTGTGTGCAGGAATATTGGAATAGAGGTATTTGGGGGAGAATATTTTCATAGGATTTCAAATCTGATACTAATTGTGAATGTACACTAGAAAAGGTTAAAATATCTGGTCTCTTTTTCTCATCAATAAACACATATTAACCTGGGAAAGATTCATGAAAGGCCAGAGGAAATGCCCATCACCATGACTATGTAATAAAAGTTTGCCACTACAGTGGTAAATGACTTGTTGAGTTAGTGATTGTACTTTGAAATTTATTCTTAAATGTCAGATTCCCTAAATAAGAGAAAATGAAAGAGGAAAATGAGGAGGAGAAACAGAAAAATTCACAGCTATACGGTGACCATACATTATGTATAGCCACTATACTAAGCCCTATGTATATATTTATACTTGCTGTCCCGCTTGCCTAGAATGTTTTTCCCAAGATCTTCATGAAGTTGTTCCTTTCAAATTCCCAGAACCTTTTCAGAGAGAACTTCTCTGTCTGCCCTATCTAGCATAGCCCTTCTCTCTTTTTATACTCATCTGTCTTTCTATATTCCATTTCTCAGCTTTTTAAATTATAGCAGCTATTGCTATCATGTTTTCTATCTGTGTGCCTAGTAAGGGCCAGTCTCTTCACTCTATAACATAAATTCTCTGAGGGCAGGGTCCATGTCTTTATTCACTGCTTACAGTACTGCCTGGCACATGTTTGCACTCAGCAAATATTTGTGGAGGCAATGAATATTGTATTTAATCCTCACAACATCCCTTTGAAGTGCTTATTGTTGTTTCATTTTACAAATAAAGAAACTGAGATTTAGGTTAAGTAATTTGGCCCAGACAACAGAACTAATAACTGGCAGAACTAGGACTCCAGCAAGAATCTGACTCCAAAAGCTATGCTTCTGAGCCCTATACTGTGCAGCCACTCTAAGCCAAATTCAGTTGTGGATGTCAGCTGCTGTCCAAATGCCCAATACTCAGTTTTCTGGGAGACCCAATAATTGTAAGGCCAATTTGCTTGGGTCCCTGTAATCAACATAAAATTAGTTCTAACACATAGATGGTTACAGCTCTCATTTTTTCCACCTCCCAGTATGTTAATAGTATAAAAGATCTCAATTTACTCTAGGATTTCCTCCTTTCAATAATTTTACTCATCCTTTCCATGTCTAAGTATTTTATAATTTTTAAATAAACTCATTTGATTCTCTACAATAATCCTGTGAAGGAAGTATGCATAAGTCAGTTTTATTATCCCCATTTCAGACTTGAGAAAATAAGACTCAGGGAGAGTAAACTGAATTGACTAAAATTACTAACATAATAAATGGCAAATCCACATCTATAACTTTATTTTCTGAACCTTGGTCCAACACACATTCCCAAATTGCCTTTGGTGAAACATGCATATGTGCAATGAGACAGGTCTCTCAGAAAGCTGTAATCATGAATAATCTGCTTTAAGAAAATCTTATCTACAAACATTCAGATGAAATAAATAATAAAAGGAAGTGATAAATTACTTTATACTTTATAAAGACAGTTATGCATTTAAAAAATTTTGAACACAATAAATGTGCTTAAATGTTATCTGACTTGCAAAATATGATTTGCACTTGTTTCCTTTGCAAACCCACAGTTGTCTCATAAAATGAAATTTACCTAAAAGTCTTATAAAGGATAATTCTCCCAAAGTCATAGCTTTTCACAACACGCGTAGCTTTTACTCATAGTGTCAAGAAAGGGCTGATGTTGTGAATAACATCCTGGTAATCAGGTTTGGCAGGAAGGACTATTTACTACAGCTGTATCAACAGATGACTGGTATGATTCACATGATACATTTTTATTCCATTTCTAAAAGTTTACTTTTACACGCTATGGATATGTGTCCAGAAAATACAAACCTACAGTTAATTATGAATAACTTTAAATTAACCATTATGTGGGTGCATTATTTTTATTTAATTAGATGCTTAGGTTGAGAGGAACCAAATCCAAAATGTAGTATCAAGAGTATGTTTTAACTACATTATAAATGTGAAGTTACTTAACCAAGAGACAATGATAGTGGATAGGAGCATGGACGTCAGTGACAAAGACCTGGGTTTGAATCCCCTCTAAGAAACTGCTTTGTTGTTTCTTAGATAGTCTAAGGAGTAGAGGAGTTAAGTTGTCTCCATGTCAGAAATATGTCCCAGCTATTCAATATACCAAATCTAACTGGAGATTTTAGGAAAGCTTATGGCATGAACAGCCAGAACTAGAAGATAAGTAAGATTGAGACAGATGGATGACGCCATCTAAACAGAGGACTAGTGAGTGCAAGTCTCCAAAGCAGAGACATGGCTAACGCCTTCAAAGAACAGAGCAGCGCCAGCAAGGCCAATGGGCCAGTGAGTTAAAGAAGGACAGAAAAAGTAGCATAGACATAGAAGTAGTCTGGTCCATGAATTTTTTTTAACATTCCTGGAGTATAAAATACAAAGTAGACTAATGGAAGATGAGACAGGAGAAGAAATGAGGTGCTAGGTCCAGGGAGATCTACATACTGTGGTAAGAATTTGGACAATCACTCATCTTGAATTCAAGCAGGGCCTCCATGTGAGAGTTATGCCGTTAGATGTTTATATTAGATTGACCATTCTGGGAGTTGTATGGAATACTTAATAAAGGAAATTTAAGCTATTATATTAATGCAATTAATATGCTGAAGTGTTTTATGCAATTAAAATGCTTAATCCCAGGTTACTAATGTAGTCATAAAATCTTTTCACATTGGCTCTTGTCCCTTTTCTATACTAAAAGGCCAGAGTTTATTAAAATTTCCCTACTATTAGCTGTATTTCTGCCTCTCTCTGCCACCCAGCAGATTTTTCCTGATCCATTAAGCCTCCTGTTCCAATTTCTGTTAAGTGGACCTGCCACGTTGCAGATGCTTGGTTGAGATGTTATGTATCAGGATCAATGTCACTGTCAGGAAAGAGATGAGAAAAGCATCATGAAAAGAGAAGAAGATGGGGAGACTGTGGCCCTCCACAGGGCCCCCCACTTGCACCATAATTAAATAAAAGTACGCACCCCTACAACATAACATGCTAAAAGTGCTTTATAGTTCTTATTGTCAAAACAATCCTGAAAGATATGGACCATTTTATAGAAGAGAAAACTACATTTCAGAGAAGGTCATCTAGTTACTGAAAGGTAAAACCACTATTTTTACTGAACAGGCGTAAGGATGGGCAAAGGGGGATGTGGCAGATAATAGCAGAGAGCTCAAATCAGAGAAATGAAATGGGTGAGAAGTCAGGGCGAACTGGGATTTGAGACCAGGGTTAATGATGGAAGGAAAATTCTATTTCCTTTAAGATAATATCTCAACTTGATATTTATGACTGGGCCTCTACTCTTTCTGCATCCTTTGTTATCTTGCTACTCACGGTGGACACCGTACATCCAGGCCACACTGGGCTATGCCATTCTCTCACTTTTCTCTCTTCTAGCAATCTGTCACATCTGGGACTTGACCTCAAACACTATTTCCCCCATTGTGCCCTCCATTCTGCATATCAGTCTAATTGTCACTTCCTCAGAAAACCCTTTCCTGATATGAAACCCCTACCTACCCTGTAATCCAACCCAGCAGATTCTTAGGTAGCCCTGTGCTCATTTCAAAGCACCCTACACTTACCTCCTATCACACACTGTTATTTCTATAATTGGTTGTTTTCCCATCAGACTAAAAGTTTCACAAGAACAGATTGTTCATTATATCCCCATGCCTTCCAGTGTCAGGCACATATTAAGCATTCAATAAATACTTGTTAAATGAATAAGATGAATGAATGGATGTGCTGCTTCTATAGCTGCATGAGAGCAGATGCAACTATATAACCGCATGAATAAATAGCTTTGTCGATGAAGACAGAGCCACTCCGAAAAAACATTTGTTGCCTCGGTGATTTGTTTCATTTTCTCTACATAAAGCTCTTCTGGAAAATAAAAATTATTTTAGCTCCCCTCAAAAAAAAAACAAAAAACCTATAGTTGGGAATACTTCCATGATTAATATAAGAGTACAACATAACACTTTTTCTATTAAAAATAATAAATAATACGTATTAGCATTAGCAAAAATATCTTTCAACTTCCCAGCAACAGCTACTCCCTTTTAGAAATTCTAAAGGACTCTTAAAAAGATGGTGGGTTGATGAATACAAAAAGTGTTATTCACAGAACAGATGTAGTATTGACATCAATAAAACCCTCTTTTATGCTGCCTGGTCCACATTTCATTCTGCTATTTGAATTTTATTATGCACATCAACCTGTTACACATATTAACAATTGAAACTACCATCATGTAATATTTTAAAAATTAAGGAATAACAATATGGGTGTGAGTGTGTCCAACTTTGTGCGACCCTGTGGACTGTATCCCACCAGTCTCTTTTGTCCATGGAATTTTCTACACAAGAATACTGGAGTGGGTTGCCATTTCCTACTCCAGGGGATCTTCCTGACTCAAGGATCGAACCTGCGTCTCCTGGATTAGCAGGTAGATTCTCTACCACTGAGCCACCACATTGCAACTATCTTAATAGATTTTTTAAAACTTTTTTAAATGTCTAATTAATGGACACCTGAAATATGATTCACCCACTACTACTTTTTAAGATACTTAGTGTACATGAATAATTTTAGTTGCAGAGATAATATACTTTAGAATAACATTAGATTAGGATGAAAAAGGAAGGACCTCAAAGATGCATTAATATACACCTGTTTTACAGGAAGGGACAGTGATGTCCAGATGCCTTTAGGTGTCCAAAGTTACAAAGTACAGATTTACTTTGATTTTTTTCACAGTTCCACATTTCTTCTGTTCTTGTATCAAATCCCATATGCTATTGCATATGATACTTGAGAATTCCTACATAGCAAAAGAAAAATTCTACCAACTGTTCACATTTTATTAAATTTAGCCCAAAATATTCTGCCTGCTATCCAGAACTGCGGTCCTATTGATCAATCATCTAACAGCATGTTTCTCGCTTAACAGAGGCTAACATTATTTTCCTTGTTTTCTGGGTGTTAGGTGCTCAGTGGTGTTTGACTCTGTGACCCCATGGACTGTAGCCCACCAGGCTCCTCTGTCCATGGAATTTTCCAGGCAAGAATACTGAAGTGGGTTGCCATTCTCTTCTCCAGGGATGATGGAACCCAGGTCTCCTGCATTGCAGGCAGATTCTTTACTGACTGAGCCACCAGGGAAGCCTTGTATTCTAGTTATCACAATCATTGGGATTATTATATTTTAATTATTAAAGACATATTTAAGAACTGTCCATTCTATAGAGCATGTTGTATCAGTCACTAAATCGTGTTTATTGGGATGACCACGTTTTTCTCAATGACCATACTCAAAGAAAGGGATAAATTAAAGGTATATCTTGGGAGTTGATCAATAAATTATCCCTGAGTTAATTGTTTCATTACGCCAGATGCTGCGCTGGGTACTCTCAATACTTGACCGCAACACCGCTTACATATAGGTGATAGCATATCTTTTTCACAAATGAGGAAATTGAGATTCAGGGAAGTTAAAAACTTTTTCAAGTCCTAAAGTCAGTAAGTGTGAGAACAGTTTAAATCTCTGTCTTGCACCAGAGCGCTGCTCTTCAACTAAGTCATGTCACTTCTCCTTTCTCAGTACTGACATTTGTGACAAAGGGGCTAAAATGGAACCTGGACAAAAACACTCAAAAGAGGAGATTCAATCTTATACAAGTGACTTATCTTAACATCAGAAATGACCTTGGGATCCAGGTGAAAGAAAATCTGAGTTTTCAGGTGCTCTGATGATTTTCTGGCCGAAAATATCTTACCCCAAAACTATAAGGTTCTGCAAATCAGTCTGGTCAGACTGGAGCACTTAAGACCTTAAGCAATCTGAGTCATATGGGTGAGATCTAGGATTACTTTATCAGGGTGGGGGGGTGTTAGATTATTATGAAACAGGCCATAATCATTTCCTGCCTTTTACATGCAGAAAAGTGAAAAAGAAAAACACTTCTCTGGTATGTCTAATGGATCCTTTTATACTGCCATTATGCAGTGCCTTGTCTCGATTTGTCATAATCTCTCCTTTCATTCATCTTCTCACATTATTCTTAAG
This sequence comes from Cervus canadensis, assembly GCF_019320065.1. Taxonomy (NCBI): domain Eukaryota; kingdom Metazoa; phylum Chordata; class Mammalia; order Artiodactyla; family Cervidae; genus Cervus; species Cervus canadensis. Next base: position 4,417,669 of record NC_057414.1, on the reverse strand, counting down.
ACTATGGAGCAAGCTATGAAGAGGAATTTATTTCCACAGTGGGTACAACAGAAGGGAGAATGGAGAGAGAGCCAAGAGGTCACAGGACGTAAGGGGACGGTCCAGTGCATTTCATGCCAAGATGGGAAGGAAAGAAGAGAGCGGGTGGAAGTACCTGTGCTCCCTGCCACGGGACTCTGGTGGGAGCGTGGTCAGGCGTGCTCACTCAGCTGTGCCACAGATGAGGCTGAGCCTGGACAGACCCGGGAGTTAGTCAGCAGTTCCAGTCTCGCAGGAAGCTTCAGCAAAGCAAAACCTGAGGAAAACCTCTCAGCCAGAAGTGCTAGCAGGTGGACCCCTTGTGGGGAAGAATGTGATGGGGGGGGAACTGAGACAGAATTAAAATTTCCAAGTTGTTGGCAAGTTTCCTGCCAAAACGTCCCAGGAAAGTAGAACAAGGACATCCCAAGTACATAGTCACTTGGGGGGAAAAAAAAGAGTATCAGTGGAGGTGGCTGAAGCGAACAAGATTTGCATTCTGCAGTCCTTGAGGAAGTCTCCTCACCCATATGCAGCTTTAAAATCAACCATACATTAATTACCATTTAAACATCATAATAGGACTTCCCTGGTGGCTCAGATGGTAAACCATCTGCCTACAATGCGGGAGACCCGGGTTCAATCCCTGAGTCGGGAAGATCTCCTGGAGAAGGAAATGGCAACCCACTCCAGTATTCTTGCCTGAAAAATCCCATGGATGGAGGAACCTGGTGGGCTACAGTCCATGGGGTCGCAAAGAGTCAGACACGACTGAGCAACTTCACTTTCACTTTCAAACATCATGATATAACTTTGTGGTAAGTAGCTCTGTCCTAGAGAGGTGCCACCCTAGAAATATTCATGAACATAATTAATTCAGAATATTCATGAAATCTCACATGGATATTTATCCTGTTGAATTGTATAATTTACATGATAAATCAAAATGCTGTAACAATAACATTTATTTCTGATACAACATTTAAAGCAGAGTAATAATGTTTCTTACCTTGTACCTGTAGTCATTAATATTCTGATAAATGGATTTATAGCACATGACATGTTTTTAGATTATATTTTTCAAATTGAGGAAACAGATTTCAGTGTCGATTTACTTTGTTTAATGCAATAGATTTCCAGTTTTGAGTTCTAATTAATAAATTTTTGTAACATTTTTAAAGTACTAATTATGTTTTATAGTATTTTCAATTATTCTGATTTTGAAATAATTATGAAATACATGTAGGTCAGATTTGACAGCATTCTCTCAAGAAAAGTAACACCAGGTGTAATACCTCGGGAAAAGTAAAACATATTTCAGAGACAATTTCCTGGATTATATAAGGAAATACAAACTCCCACTTACCTTTTCTAAAAAAATCATTTTAGTTTATTTTCATTGACAATTGGAAAAACTGAATGAGATGCTTGGCAATTTTTTGAAATAAAAGAAGGCATTCATCTAACTTTGAGGCCTGGTCCACTAACCCAACTGGAAGTTTTAGGCTTCAAGTCCATTAACATCAGTTGAAGCTACCATGTGATACTAGGCCTTATAGGAAGATATCCCTTAAGATTTTCTGAAATATAATCTGTAAAAGTAAAAAAATTTAAGGTCATACTATGGAGAACTTGGTTGGTGGGTTCAAAATTAAATAATCTTTTCTTTAGCAATGAAAGGGGATCACAGTGAGAAATCTATGAGTCTCATGCACTAAAGCGATTGATTTTGTCATTAATGGATGCCCAATCAATGTGAGATACTAAAAGATATAGCTCAAATTAATTCATGTTATGCTTAAATGCAGAATGAAAAGGGAGTTAGTGAATTAATGTGTTTTAATTAGTTTTTTCTAAAAACAATAGTAATTTCTATTCAAATAACCATTGATGATAAAATTGAAATACATTGTTTGGGACTGATAAAAATAACATAAAATGGGCTTGAAATGTTTAGCTACTTTCTGTAAACCCATAAGAGAACTGCCTATTGATTTTATTCCACTCCCACTTTTGTTTCTATTTCTCATAATACAAACACTTAATTTGCTTCTTAACAAAATAGAAGCATTTCAACATTAAATATTGTGTTTGTTTGTTTCAAATCAGAGTCTAAAGAATTTTTCCTTTAAAAAATCACTAAAATGCAGAATATCAGAATTCTCCAATCAGAAACAATATGTCAAGCCACAGTAAAGCTGATTGGCTTCCTCAAGCATAGAAGACATGGTCTTTAAATGAAAAGCTAATTAACACACTCAGAAAGACTACCCTGATATGTTATGTTAAAATGATGTTTGAGCTACAATACTACTACAGATATTTTAATATTGAGCTATAAATAGATGAAAAAGCAAATCCTGCCATAAAAAGCACAGGCACATTCTCCTTTCATTTGCACAAACACACAATATCACTTTAAGAAGTTGAAAACCAATAAAGGCAGGACCCTCAGACCCTGTGGGGAACAAAATGCCCAGCAAAGTAAATTATACTAATCATTTTATCTCATGAACTGGCAGCACCAACCAGAGCTGTTTAACCACAGGACCAGAATAAGAACAGAAAAATGCTGCACACAACAGCCCTGCTTCCTATCCTACCTTTGTGGTGACAATGCACAGGCAATCCATCCTGGATCCCTACACAGGGCTCAGTACATGGAAATCACACCAGCAAACCAGCAAAGGTGAGAAAAGCCTTTCGGTTTTTCACACAGAAGGAAGCAGAGCCTGGATTCTGCACAGACGGCTTTTCCAAGGGGGCCCCTCATGGGAAACTCGAGCCCTCCTCCATAGAGCTCAAGGCATGCAGGATTCTCCTAGGCACCGGAAAATCCCCTAGAAATCAGCTCCGGCAAAACTTCCCGACGGCTTTCGGGGCTCCGCGGCTGCATGGTCCTTCAGTGGATTCCGTGATCGGAACAAGGCTCCCGGAGCGCCTCGCACAGTTCTAGCGTGGAGAGGAGTGTTACACCAAGCACCAGAGAATCACATTTCAGCTCTCGTTCCCGTTTCTGAATTCTGATCTGCGGCTTCGGTCTACCCATAAGATCTCTGCCAAAGTCCCCCCTTAGCTGCCTTCCTCTTTGCTGCTAACAACTCTGAGTAAGCACAACACAAAAAACTCCGCGGCCCATCTATCAGAGGGCTGGCGTTCTGCTGCCAGAACAGCGGCTTTGGGTAATAAAAAGCTATTTATTATGAGCATGATTCCCGGCAGTCTAAATGACTCGAAAGATATGACTGAAAAGCGAAGGTGCGTGCGGCACTGCATGCATCACATCTCAACTCACTTGCAATTACAAGGGCAACAGCTTACAAATGACTAACAGCTGGAAAAGGTACCGATTTTAAAAACTGAGGGTTTGAAGGCTTCACTTAGAAAATGTCAGCTTTCTTCTTTTGTTTGTGTACCTATATGTGCCTTCTCTGACATATGAGCATACACAAACAACCTGAATATCTCTACAAATAAGTATATTAGAAAATCGAGGTGGGAGGAGGTTTCAAAGCGTTTACAGAAGTTCCACAATCTGAGAGACAAAAAATGAGTTTTCCCAAACTTTTCCCTCTTCACTAGCTGCCTGCAGGCACTTATTATGTGGGCAGAGCTCTGTGTTCCCTTCTGAGGGTTTTAACAGCAAATGATTAACCCTCCCCCTTCTCCCCAAATCCCTCCCTTTCTTCCAGTGAAACTGCTGCAGACACTGCCTCTGAGGCGCTTGACAAGCATCACTCTGGATAATAATATACTTTTTTTTTTTTTCATCCTCAGACACACAGGCAGAGACAGACTTGAAACAGAAAGAAACAGGGTAGAAAGGGGCGGGGGGGGACGGGAATAAGAGAGAAGTGAGTGACGGAATGGAAAGCAATGACTGACCAATAAACATGGAAAATCAGTTTTCCCTCTCACTGGGGAAAAAAAAGTCAACTGGCCCAGGAATGACAACAAGAGAAAATCCCTTGGGACCCGTATGTTAGGATCACTTATTTAAATACCAGTAGAACCATTCCCCAACCCTCCCAATCCCTCTTACTTTTTTATAAAAAGTGTATTTCCTACAATAAATAATTTGAAAATGTGTGAACATGTAAGACTCTTCTACCTTTCATGAATTTTTCAGGTTCTCATCTCAATATTCTCCTGATTGCTAAACAGATGAATGTCTCAGAAACTGACATGCCATTATCTTACCAAAATGAGAGCACTGTTCCTAAAGAATTAAAAAATTTAAAATTCATAGCAAATCAAATATGTGTTCAGAGAAGAAAAATGGCACACAATTATCTATGATTAAAAGACAATTTCCCGTGAACTGTTACCCTACTGGTGTAATAAACTTCAGATAATTTTCAAGTTAAACAACACAAATAAAACCCATGTTCTACTCCATTCAATTAGATAACTGTCTTATGGGGTTCATTTATAGAGAAATATTAAAAAAGCACCATGTTGCCTATTCACCTCCTCATTTATTATATCACCATGATGCTTAATTTAATTCAATACTTTCTAAACTTGTCTCAGAGCATGTATAATGTCATGACCTTGAGCATTTCCAAGTATCAAAGTGCTTCCCTGATACAACCAAACCATCCAATATGCAGTTGATACTGATTATCAATTCACCTTCAAACTAATCAGCCTTTATGTTCCTATTGCACTTTAAATTTGCAAAGCACTTGTGACCTTCTCTGGTGAGAATGTCCGACTTGAAGGCTTAAATGACTTCCCAAGGACAGGTACCTAGTAACTTACTGAAAGTCCAGGGCTTTATAAGTCATGATCAGAACAGAGACTGTTGGAGATGAGAAAGACAGAGAAAGTAAATTGGGTAGCTGAGGAAGATAGTTATTTTACAAGATATCCTTGGAAGAAAGGTACCTTTAGAACTATATTCCATTTTCTCTTAATAGAGAAAGTGCTTCCCTAGTGGCTCAGACAGTAAAGAATCCGCCAGCAATGTGGGAGAGCTGGGTTCAATCCCTGCATTGGGAAGATCCCCTATAGAAGGGAACAACTACTCACTCCAGTATTCTGGCCTGGAGAATTCCATGCACAGAGGAGCCCCAGCAGGCTCCTCTCTGCAGTCCATGGGGCCGCAAAGAGTCGGACATGACTGAGTGACTTTCACTTCACATATAGTAGAGAAAGCTTAAGAAATGGGCAAACTGGCACAGGAAGCCCGACTATTCTTTTGACGCTGGCTAATCACAAATGAAACACTTTGTAAACTATAAACATCTGCAGGAAAGAAAGGCAATTCATCCAGCATAGCTCCTGACATACCATATAAACTTCCTAAGTCATTCCTCCAACTCACATTTGTTGAGGACTCACTATATGATTTTTTTTATTAATGTCTGTATCACCTACTAGACCATGAGCTCCTGAGGCATGTCTCTATTCCCATTCCCACAGTATGCACTTATATGGGGACACCAGGGCGAGCACAACCCGGCAGAATCCTTGCCCTCAAGTGATTCAGCAATGAAAGTACAGTAGAGCAAGCACTTCGGGTGTTTGAGAACCACAAGTACAAGTATTTAACCCCGAGTGAAGGAGTCAGAGAAGGCTTCCTAGAAAAGAATCTTTGAGCTGAGTTAAGAAGGACCCACAGGAGTTAGCTAGAAGTTGTGATGAAGAAGAATTCTCTGTACTCTATTATATTTAAGTGGAAGCGAATCAATAACATCGTTCATCTTTCTGCAATCAGTTTACATGAACACATATCCAGAGGGTTTGCATTAAAAAAAAAAGAACTTTACAGCAGGCATTTCACAAATTGAACATGCAATCTCTGCTGGGGGAAAAAAGAGCAACATTTATATATATTTTTTCTTTTTAAATTAATTTTTATTGGCGTATAATTGCTTTATAATGTTGTGTTAGCTTCTACTGTGCAGCAAAATGCACCAGCCATACATATACATACATCCCCCGCTTCCGGACTTCCTTCCCAGCCAGGCCACCACAGCGAGATTAGGCAGAGCGCCCTCTGCTACATAATATGTTCTCATTAGTTCACTCTTTTATACACAGTGTCCATGGCATATGTGTATCCATCTCAGTCTCCCAATTCTCCTACCCTGCTTGAACTTTTGTTCTTAAAAAAGTAGAAATGTGCTATAAAAGCATATAGAATATATATGTTCTATAATCATTAGGTTGCACTTACCACAGGTGATTAATTGGATAATGTCTGTATGTTTAGACAAAATTAAATAGGTAACATTTAAAACACTATGGTGCAGTTTTCTATTTTGTGTATACCTGCCTTCCATTGATTTTCCTCAGATATAAAGATGATAGAAGATAATTTACTCCACCTCAAGGGAAACATTCCTTTATTTTTAAAATTAACAAGGCATCAACTTGAAGCACTTTGTTTTTTTTTTAGCTGATACACAGCTCAATTGGTCCCATGATTTCACAAGGAGTGTTTGGCAAGATATAAAGTTATAGCCTGCAAACGGCTTTACTTGATATTCTTTTAGGTTAAGCTTCCTGGTTAGCAAGCCAGGAACATATTGATTTTTAGTAAAACTTACCACTGGAAGTCTGATACCAGAAAATTACTATTATAAATTACCTGCACTAAGCCTATACCTTAGCCAAGTAAATGCATTAGTTTTATTTTGTTTGTTTCCAACAGGGAAAAAAAATACCTGTAGTAAAACATATTCTGTATTTATTCTCCTAGAATCTAACCCCTCTGAGGATAGATATAATGTATATCTCTGGCACCTAACATGGTACCTGCACTTAAGAGATACAAAATAAATATTTAGAGGAGAAACAATGATCAATGATCACAGCTCCAGTTATATCATATATATATATGGGCTTCCCTACTGGCTCAGTGGTAAAGAATCTGGCTGCAATGGGCTTATAAGGGCATATACATATATGTATATATATATATATGGGCTTCCCTACTGGCTCAGCAGTAAAGAATCTGGCTGCAATGCAGGAGATACAGATTCAATCCCTGGGTCAGGAAGATCCCCTGGAGGAGAACATGGCAACCCAGTCCAGTATTCTTGCTTGGAAAATACCATGGACAGAGGAGCCTGGCAGTCCATGGGGTTGCAAAGAATTGAACACAAGTGAAGCGACTGAACAGTATATACATACATACATACATATATATATAATATACACACATATATATGCATACACGAAATAAAGATATATAATAGATAATTTTATATATATATATATATATATGGAAGAATTAGATTAGTGCATGTAGCTGAAGATATATGCAACTACAAATATATTTTTTGGTAAATCCAGTCTGATGCAAAAATGTTGGTTTGGAACAATCCATTTATAAAGCAAAAGTGCAATTTCTTGCTAAAGCTGCAACAGCCACAGCATGCTGCTGAAAATAGGCAATTGCCCTCATGATAGAAAAACAGTAATAAATAAAAGCATTTTATAACTAATAGCAATAATTTATCAAGTGGCTGTTATCTGAAGTACTGTGGCAGATACATTATGCATATTATCTCTGATGGTCAGAACACCTTGCAGAAAGGAAATACAATTCTCATTTCATAGATGAAGAAACTGAAGTTCCCTGCGATTATATAATTCTCCCTAAATGACATAGCACCTACATGACTCCAACCTGAAGTACAAAGTCTTTGTGCTTTCCAGCTCATCATACCTCAAATCTTGAGGCAGTTTCTGCCTCTCAGGATCCAACTTTAGAGTATGGCACAGACAGAGCCAAAAGCACATCTCTAGCCAAAGGTTTGCTGACAAAGGTCCATATAGTCAAAGCTATGGTTTTCCAGCAGTCATGCATGGGATGTGAGAGTTGGACCATAAAGAATGCTGAATGCCGAAGAATGGGTGCTTTCAAATCTTAGTGCTGGAGAAGACTCCTGAGAGTCCCTTGGACTGCAAGGAGATCAAATCAGTCAATCTTAAAGAAAATCAACCCTGAATATTCATTGGAAGGACTGAAGCTAAAGCTCCAATACTTTGGTCACCTGATTCAAGGAGCTGACTTACTGGAAAAGACATTGATGCTGGGAAAGACTGAAGGCAAAAGAAGAAGGGGGAATCTCTCAGGGATCCACCTCTCAGGGAATGAGATGGTGAACTAGCACCACCAGCTCCGTGGACATGAACCTGAGCAAACTCTAAGAGTTAGTGAAGGACAGAGGAGTCTGGTGTGCTATAGTCCATGGGGTTGCAAAGAGTCAGACGAAACTCAGCGACTATACAACAACAAGACAAAGGTAGCCTGGACTCCATGTAGACTAATTACAAACAACTTGCAATCCACCCAAAAAGACAAGTTATGTCTCAGGGCTGCTATACTAAGGCTTATATAGCTTATAAGGTCTTTGGGAGCAACCTTGGAAGGAATGGACTCCCCAAAAGGCAGATTATCTCTAAGAAAAATAACTGAAAAAAAAAATCTACCCCTATAGACTCTCATCCCACCCTCTCTTTCCCCCATTTGCCCAGGACAGCAGACACACAAATGACATCTGCAAAGCTTGTTAACTTAGCAAAATAAATAGACTGCAGGCGGGTCATGGCAAAATGCCTGCCCTCATTTCCAAAATCTCCAGAGGCAAATAGGAAATTAGAATCAACTGGAAAAGGATTGTTTTCCAAAGAATTTCCATGATGAAAAAATATCTGGATAGTACTGGATCCTGAAAGTGAATCACAGAAGACAGGAGTCTATGTATTCTACATATGTAAAATGTGTGTGATTTTTTTGTAAGAGAAAGAGAAAAGCTAAATAAGAAAAATTTTCAGTGAATCAGAAATCAAGAAATGTTCACTTTTTCACCTACTTTCTAATGCTTTTTCATTGTACAGACTGGAACCATACATCAATTTTGCTTAAATAAATGAATTGGAAGGTAGCTAATTGATAACCATGTAACCCCCTTCACCAAAATCCAAAACACCTTTGGAATTTAGATACTTATGTATAGTAAACTCTAAACCATGAAGTCATCTTATAAAAATTGCTTCTGTAACAAATCAACTTATATAAAATTTGTTGAATATCATGTATATTCCTTATGAGACAATTTTCCCCACAATATCTAATGTTTTCTATACTCTGTTGAACAGAGTACAGAAATTCAAACAGTTGTGCACAGGCCACAAATCAAAAAAGCTACGTGGTTTGAAATACAATTTTGCTTTCCAATTAATATAAATAACCTCAGTGGGACTGCTAAATGCCCTTCCACACTCCACCTCCCTACAGTCCATTGCACTGGCCTGCTACCTCTTCCTCAAATATGCATCTCACTGTCCTTCTTCCTCAGGGCCTTGAATTTGTTGTTCCCTTTGCCAGAAACTCCCTTCCCCTGGACCTTCACATGGCTGGCTCCTTCTCGTCATCCCTGCTTAGATTTATCACTTCAGTAAAGCCTTCTTCACCTAAATTCCTAATTTAAATTAAATTCCCTTCCATCATTTTCCATTAAATAATCCTATTTATTATTTTCTTCTTAGCAATTACCACAGTCTGAAATTACATTATTCACTCTTTTATTATTTAAAATTTATCCCTAAGAACAAAACGTTTGTCTGTTTTGTCCATGACTGCATCATCAGTGTTTAGAATAGTGCCCAACACACAGCAGATTCTAAATGTAGATTTTTTTGAATGAATGAGTACAATGATCCTATTATAAAAAAACTTTTTAAACTATTTTTTAAAAAACTAGTTATAGTCAAGAGTCAACATAAAATTGCAATCTATTGCTTTTAATATAGCTTGTTTTCTAAAAAAGTGATTTACACTAACCACAGTATAAATAATATAGTTTTCACATTCAGCATTAACTTTTTATTAAGCAGACTGTGACTAGACACACTCATGTGCCTATTATCATCAAGTATTTACAACCAGTGAATTAAGTTTAATTTTGCAGGTAATGGACCTAAGGCTTAGAAAATTGACTTGCCCAAATTTAGATACCTGCTGGGTTGGTAAACTAGTGCATGGTTGGTATTCCCCTGACTGAGTGGATAAGCCAGGATGTGAACCTTGATCATCTAACTCTAAGTCCCATCTTATTATAGTTTCAATGATGACCTATTGCATTTTCAAAATCTCTGAACTCATGAGCCAGACAGTAAATACCATAAATTCCAAGTATTTACCTCTGTGTTCTTTATCTAAGTAGACTACACTTCACTGTTTCCACACATGTAAAACCCAGGCTCCTAAATACAGGTACATCAAATGATCAGAATCTCATTTCTGTAGTCTTGGGGACTGACTAGCCAAAAACAGTTTTATGCCTATGTTACAGTTAGTGACCAAAAAAAAAAACAAACAACAAACAACAACAACAAAATACCCTGATCTCCTGAAATGCTGGTACAGAAATCCAGTCATTAATCTTTAAAAGGCAGAACACTGACTCTGAGGCACTACAAAGTGTTTAAAGACAAAGCACAATATCTTCATCAATCTGGAAATGAGGATTAATTATTACACTGCATGCTTCAAATTAGTACACACAATCAGCCAGACTTAACCACAGTATTCCATTAAATAAAGAAATTTAAAACTTCACTATTAATTCTAGATACTTAAAAAAGTTTGCCTCTTAACCTTCACTAGCACTGGAACATAGAAAATACAACTGATGCTAAAATAGCTTGAACATCATATCAAACCAGTCAATCCTAAAGGAAATCAACCCTGAATATTCATTGGAAGGACTGACACTGAAGCTGAAGTTCCAATACTTTGACCACCTGATGCAAAGTGCCAATTCACTGGAAAAGCCCCTGATGTTGGGAAAGAATGAGGGCAGGACACAAAGGAGGCAACAGAGGATGAGATGGCTGGATGGCATCATCAACTCAATGGACATGAGTTTGAACAAACTCCAGGAGATGGTGAAGGATACGGAACCCTGGCGTGCTGCAGTCCTTGGGGTCACAAAGAATCAGACACGACTTAGCAACTGAAAAACAACAATCGTGAGTTTAATAAGAATAACCACATAATAGTTAAACTTGCCAAGACGGAATGAATTACTTTGGGAGTAAATATCCTAGATATATAATAGATATATAACCGAAGATGTTCCAGCAGATGATAGATTCTTTTTTAGCAGAGCAGCAGTACACAAGATTTTGTTGTTGTTGTTCAGTCACTCAAATATGTCCAACTCACTGGGATCCCATGGACTGTAGCATGCTAAGCTTCCCTGTCCTTCACCATCTCCTAGAATTTGCTCAAACTTGTGTCCATTGAGTTGGTGAAGCCATCCAACCATCTTATCCTCTGCAATTCCCTTCTCTTCCTGCCTTCAATCTTTCTCAGCATCAGGGTCTTTTCTAATGAGTTAGCTCTTTGCATCAGGTGGCCAAAATACTGAAGCTTCAGCTTCAGCATCAGTCCTTCCAATGAATACTCAGGACTGATTTCCTTTAGGATTGATCTCCTTGCAGTACAAGGGATTCTCAAGAATCTTCTCCCATACTATAGTTCAAAAGCATCAATTCTTCAGCACTCAGCCCTCTTTATGGTACAACTCTCACATCCATATGTGACTACTAGAAAAACCATAGCTTTGACTACATGAACCTTTGTTGGCAAAGTAATGTCTCTGCTTTTTAATATGCTGTCTAGTTTTGTCCCTGGAGAAAAAAATAGCAACCCACTCCAGTACTCTTGCCTGGGAAGTCCCATGGATGGAGAAACCTGGTAGGCTACAGTCCATGGGGTCACAAAGGGTCGGACACAACCGAGCGATTACACTTTTCTTCCAAGGAGCAAGCATCTTTTAATTTCACGGCTGCAGTCACCATCTGCAGTGATTTTGCAGCCCAAGAAAATAAAGTCTGTCACTTTTTCCATTGTTTCCTCATCTATTTACCATGAAGTGATGGGGCTGTATGCCACGATCTTCATGTTTTGAATGTTGAGTTTTAAGCCAGCTTTTTCACTCTCCTCTTTCACCTTCATCAAGAGGCTCTTTAGTTCCTCTTCACTTTCTGCCATGAGGGCAATGTAACTACACAAGATTTAAGACTGAGGAAAGTCACTGCCCTGGATTACCATAAAAATTTGAATTCTCTGATTCTGTGTTATTATTCTTTATTTTATTGTTTAAATTATGAAAGTATGATAACACACAGGAGACTTGGAAAATATAAAACAAAGTTACATACAGTTCCACCATGTGTGCATGTGTGTGCTTAGTCGCTCAATCGTGTCCAGACTCTTTTCAACCTCACAGACTGCAACCCACCAGGCTCCTCTGTCCATGGATTTTCCAGGCAAGAATACTGGAGTGGGGAGCCATTCCCTCCTCAAGGGGATCTTCCTGACCCGGGGACCGAACCTGGGTCTCCTGAGCTGCAGTTGGATTATTTATTGTCTAAATCACCAGGGAAGCCCACTATATATCATTTTTAAGTAGATAAATTCAGATTTTTAGTTAGAATTTCAATAATAAATTCTCAAAAATTAATAGAATAAGTAGAAAAATAGAAGGATATAGTAGACCTTAAAAGCACTATGAACCAATTCAATGTAATTAAGATTTATAAAATTTTCACACATCACCAGTATACAAATTCTATTCAAGTTTCCATAGACTGTAAATCAGGAGTCATTGAAACATAACCAGGGACATATAACAAGGTGTAATAATTTCATTGTCTAAAGGTACTGCAAACATACAGAGTCTGTTCTCTTATCACTGTGGAATTATGTTAGAAATCAATATCAAAAGATATTTGAAAATAACCCAAAAAATGTTTCAAGTGCAATGTGACATTTACCAAGAGAGATATTTGATTTAGTCAATGAAAGCTTCAATAAAGTTAGAAGCCTGAAAAAATATACAGAGGGTGACTGCAGAGAAGAAAGCATTTAAATGAGAAATTAACATCAAAATGAGATATTAATATCAAAGATACTTTAAAATTCCATGTATTTGGAAATTAAATGTCCATTTAAAAATGATGGGTGTATCTAAGAAGATATAATGAGGAAAATTAGAAAATATTTGTAACAATAAAAATGAAAAGAGAAAATAGCAGAATTTGTTGCACTCAGCTGAAACTGCTCAATGCAGCTAAATATAATGTGGAATCTTGAATAAGGTATGAAAACAAATAATGGACACTAGTATAAAATTTTGTGAAATGTGAACAAAATCTGTACTTCAGTTAATACTGTATCACATATTAATTTCCTGATTTTTGTTTACCACATAGTATTTATTTCTTTATATTCTCAGAATTGGATTAGAAGTTTCAAGCTTCATTATTTTTTTTTTAAAAATCACTGAATAGAATGCTAGATTTCTAACTTACATTCACTCAAAACTTGGATATAGTTCCAATTATTCTGGCATCTAGTGTTACTGCTAAAATTCTAGAAGCTTATTATTTCTGTGGTATTTTTCACCTTAGCCTTCTAGGAAGATTAACTGAAAACCAACATTTTTTAAGTAAGGACAGTAGAAAACACCTAATGTGCATGAAACGTGTTCTCATCCCTGAAACAGCCACCAGGGACCTCCTCCCACGGCAGCGTGGCGTCAAGAAAAAGAAGTTTCTTTATAAATATGGGCAAGGACAGAAGAGAGAAACAGCTGAATTACAAAATTATTCTTAATAGGATGGCATGGATTGTCAACACAGTACATTAACAGTCACATTTTAGTCTAAAAAAATAAGGGCAATGTTGAGATTCTCTAAAATTTATAACTTCCTTATTCTATCGAAGTGTTACTGTAACTTAAAAGGACCCATATATTATTTAGTCTAAGTCCTTCTCTTCTGATTAGGAAACTGAGGCATAGATTGGCCAAGTGATTTTCCCAACTTTCAACTGCATGTTATCTGCATCCAGCAGATATATATAATCATCACGACTATTCTTTTGTCAGACAGATTTTTTTCTTAAGATAGTTAAGAAATTCTCACTGATACTTATTTTAATTCAACCAGAACTTAGTTTAAGCAGTAGAAAGTAGAAATCTGCAAGGAGGATCCTCTTTTCATCAAGTGGTTTCCAGGGGAAAAAAAAAATTCAGACTCTTTGTTATATAATACTGGCATGAATCCAAGCAAACCCTAACAACTATTTCTAATAGAGTCCAATAAAATAAATATAAGACCAGCAGTTCATTGCAATAGAATGAAAATTATTTATCAGGCAGTACTAAACCCATAATAATCGGGATTTCATTAAAATCTCTTAAGTACCCTGTAAGATAAAGAAACTAAAGTTTTTAGAATTTAAATAGCATAGGCTAGGCTAGCAATATGCTTTCCCATAATAAAAACACAAAAATTTTTCTAATATACTTCTCAGCACTTGTTTAATTTATCTGTTGGACAAGTTGGCACATTTGTATCCCACTAAAGCCTGATGACTTCATTTTCAGGAAGCAAAAATACAAATATCCTCTTAGATAGCCAGAAAGTCTAAAAATTTGTCTTCTAAGTATTCATGAGTCCAATGTGGACATCCACATTTCCTCTCTCCTTGTGGAAAAAAATACTTCCACTGCCAAATTAGATGATTTCCTTTCCTGGAAGCACATTTTTCATATTACAACAGTCTGAAATAGTTTAAATAATACATTTTGCATGTGCACATGAGTGCTAAGCCTCTTCAGTCATGCCTGCCTCTTTGTGACCCCATGGACTGTAGCCCACCAGACTCTTCTGTCCTTGGGATTCTCCAGGCAAGAATACTGAAGTGTGTTGCCATGCCCTCCTCCAGGGGATCTTCCCAACCCAGGGATGGAACCCGCATTTCCAGTGACTTCAGCATTGCAAGTATGTATTCTTTAGTGCTGAGCCACCAGGGAAGCCCAAATACCTTTTATGTTAAACAAAATAATTTTTCAACAGAAATGATGGTCCTTAACAGAGACATTCCATAAACAGGCCAGTAGTTAAATTTAGCTCTAAGTTTCATGAATTTTTTTATAAGAGAAGAACAATTCACCATACAACCTTTCTTATTTTACTAGATTCCTCACAGCAATTATCAAAATTCATACTCAGAACAGGCTCAGAACTGTCCAATGCCAAGCCCAAGTTAAAACTAGGAGGCTCATTCAATTGGCAGTGCCAGAAAATTAGTCCAGGTCATAAACAGTAATCAACAGAGAAACTGTTCCTTCACTGACACTTACCACTCAATGAATATCATAGACATATCACCCTATATGTGACTGCCACTTGATGATATATGGAGCCATAATGACAACTGCCTTTGCTTGCTAACAGAAGCTGTAGAAGAAAGACAAGGCAAATCATCACTGAAGGGATATTTCAAGAAGTCTCAATAAAGGCAATTCCTATAAAGTAATATCCCCAAAGAATTTTATGTGTGCCTTGAATATTTAATACATTTTCAAAATAATACTTGTAATTTATTTTCATTATTTTCATCATTATTTGAATGGTTATTTTCATGACTATTTGAAATCATGATGTCAAATATTTCATGATTAAATTCATGTCTTTATAAAAGGAAGAATGGAAACCGACTTTACATTATTTGTTTTGTTTTGTTTAATCACTCAGTCATGTCTGACTCTTTGCAACCCTATGAACTGTAGCCCATCATATTCCTCTGTCCATGGGATGTCCCAGGTGAGAATACTGGAGTGGGTTGCCATTTCCTTTTTCAGGGGATCTTCCTGATACAGGGATTGAACCTATGGCTCCTTCATTGCAGGTGGATTTTATACCTGCTGAGCCATCGGGGAAGCCCTATTTTACATCATTGGGCCACAGTAAATAAGGGCCACCTTGTGACAACTGATCAGAGATAAACTAAATCTGAGGTTGCCAATCAAAATACTTAAACTGACTTTCCTTGGACTCAAGTTCTTCTTGGTTTTATCACATAAAACACTGTGACCTCTTTAACATTACCTTGTACCTGACTGATTTTGCTTCCTTGTCTTGGATAAATAAACAAGATGACAATCACACACAAAAAAAAGAATGACTGGAGTGTTTTCAGACTGCTTTGGGGAAGCTATTGCCCCCAAAGCTCAATAAAACCTGAAAACCATCACCAAAGGAGAGTATGAGGGGTTTTCTGGAAGGCCTGAACCAGGCAGGATAAAAGATAAGGAAAGTAGTGAAATGGAGCAGGACCATATGATCCTCCCCCACCCCCCATCATGTCCTCTGCCTGCCTTTTGTCTGTGGAAAACTTTAAAGAGTAAGTTTAATCAGAGAAGAGAGAAATGCTGAAAAAAAGGAAAACAGTCAGAGGAGACTAACAATAATGTAGTCCTTAAGCATAGTCAAGGACCTTTAGTTCTTTCGCAAGGGCTACAGATAATATTCTCAGCCATATTCCATGAGCCGTCCTATAGATACCAAAACACCAGGGGAAGTTAACTTTGTGATGACCAGACTGTACCCAGGACATGAGCTGCCACAATTCTGAGAACTGACCGCAAAGAAACGGAAACAAATGGACCCTGGAACTAAAGAGTAACTGTACCTAAAACAACCAAGATGATGTGGGTCAGACCATGGATGACAAACATGAAGATGACTGTCAGAGATGACTATGCTGTTTCTGCACATAACCCCCCCACCCATGTCTATAAAAGCTCTCACACCCTGCTTGTTAGGGTGGAAGTTGGCCTTTGAACACCCTCCCCTTGCCCCCCACTAGATTCAGCCAGCATCTGAAATAAAGCAAACTTTCATTTCCACTAACCTGGCCTGTCCATTGGCTTTTGAACAGTGAGCAGCCAGATCCACACACTGCTTTCGGTAACAGTAGCTTACAAAACGATTGGTGATCACCAGCAACTTAAGAATATACACTAAAACTCAGAAAACAACATTTTCTAAATAAACATACACAACTACTCAAAATGACAGACAGCTGATGTCAGCTCAGTAGCAGGAGAAACCAATATGTTGATCAGGCCAAATCCAGGAATTAGATTACACTCTACAGAAAACAAGGCGTATCTTGCCTGTTAAACATAGAAACAAAGAAAATGCTCCAACACTTACACTTGTCTTTTTGTCAGTTTGCAAAACACTGATTGTCTTTTATTTTGCTCAATACATGAAGCATTTTCCTTTGGTTCACTGCAAGCTGTAAGCTAAAAATAAAGTTTAAAAAAAATCAACATTTCTTGCTTTCTTCAATGTGAATTTAGTGTTTTACAAACTTTTAACATGCACATTAAAAAGTCTAAGACCTGAGTAAATATTATTAGATACTGTTTAGGAGACCCCGGTTTGATTCCTGGGTTGGGAAGATCCACTGGAGAAGGGAAAGGCTACCCACTCCAGTATTCTGGCCTAGAGAATTCCATGGACTACAGTCCATGGAGTCGCAAAGAGTCGGACACATGACTGAGCAACTTTCACTTTCTATGTCAGTTTAAGATATGACTGCACTGTCTAATCCATTTTTATATTGTTCCCTAAGAGAACACTTAAAATGGGATAGTTATTCAAAGGAAAATTTATAAATTTCAAAGTTTTTTTTTTACCAGGGAGTGTTGAATTTGGATTATTTAAGTGTAAATTGGTGATCTGTAAAAGCTGAACCTGGTTAATGGGAAGGTGAAGATAGAAGGGCTGATCTCAGCTTCCGTAAGTTCCAAACTTGCAGGAATCTCTATGGTACCTATCGGCACCCTCAGAACAAGCAGAGGCACTGCCTGTCTTTTCTTTGAATTGTCTTCCCAAGGATGTCTATCTCACTACAGCATTGGGTGGTAGAAATAAAGTCTACTTCCAAAGCTAAGGATAGTTTCCCTTACTGACCTGTGTAAAATGTCTGTGTTCCCTGAACTGTGATTCGGTCTCCATTGTGTTCAAATGTGTTGCTTAGCCATCTTTGCATTGCCCTGTAGGAATGGGGGCTCGAGGAACCCATTCAAGAAAATACTGTCTGGTTACTGCTCTGGTGGCAAATAAAGTCCTTTGTCTTTGTCCTGGGAATCTTCTGAGAGCATCCATGAAACTGTAACAGGGTTCTTGGCTTGCAAGCTGGATAAAATATTAGACCCTTCACAGTTTTCGGTAATTGTGGTGACAAGGATAGAATGCTGACAGATTCATGGTTTTCTGGAAGAGAAAGAATCAGAGACTTGCAGGGTGATAAGGAGGACTTCTGGGCCATCTCTGGGAATTGGTAGCAAACATATTGACCAAATTGTATGTTTAACGGCATAATGATGGTCTTCTACTTTAATGCCTGTTAATGAGGAAGCGTTCACAAAGTGATTACAGGCTGAGTACTGGGAAATAAACTCAAAGACACTCCCCCAACTGTGTCCTGACTGTGACTAACTTCTCCGAGTTGGTGAGCAGAAGCTGATGACCCCTTTCAGAAACAGTTATGGAGAAATGTACCTAGACTAATTATTACAGAAGAGAAACATGAAACCACGGTGAGCAGAAATCACGGCTGCAGTGTGGCTGTAGACGCTCCTCTTCTCTGCCCCCATTACTGATGTCTATCACATGTTTATAGAACTGTCTGTCCTGTTGGAGCTCCTTGGAGGACCAGCAGTATATCTTATTATTTTTCATTTTTCAGGGGTCAGTCATTGAGGGCAGGAGGAGAAGGGGGCAACAAAGGATGAGATGGCTGGATGGCATCAGTGACTCAGTGGACGTGAGTTTGAGCAAACTCCAGCAGATGGTGAAGGATGGGGAAGCCTGATATGCTGTAGTCCATGAAGTCACAAAGAGTTGGACACCACTTGAATGAACAACAAATAAATTTTGTTTAATAAATAAAAAATGAAAGATTAAATTAGATGTTTAGATGGAGGAGCAAACAAGGAACAAGGGGTCTGATCTGGCTAAGAGGAATGTCAAGCTCAGCCTCTTGAGGATACCCAGGGAAGCTCTGACTCAGAAACAGAGTCCTTCACTTTGTTCTCAGCCTGGGATGGTTTGCTACCACGTTTGGCGTGACGATGAGTTCAGGCAGCAGCGGTGACCGCAGACTCACTCAGCAGCTGAACTCCAGGCGGTCTCATCGGGCTCCTACTGAGAGCCTCCATATGGTGACGCAGCTCTGTACAGTTTGCGGGGGTGGGTGAGTGTGCTCAGTTGATCTGGTGCTTTATGACCTCGTAGACTGTAGCACAGGAGGCGCCTCCATCTATGGACTCTTCCAGGCAAGAGTACTGGAGTGGATTGACATTCCTTTCTCCAGGGGATCTTCCTGACCCAGGGATTGAACCCACATCTCCTGCACTGGCAAGTGGCTTCTTCACCCCTGCACCTTTATGTCCCCAGAGCAGCAAGTGTTTAATCTGCCGGTCTGTAGACTGGCAGCACTGATGGCATTGCTGCTAATGTGAGACTCTGGGTGGATCACGGGGTTCATTCCCCTGAGCTGCAAACCACCTCCGCCCCAGCCGTAACCCAGAGGAGACGCGCCGCGCTCACTGCTGCCAGCTGGCCTCACTCTCCTCCCTTCACTTCCACCTCAGATGCTCTGAGAGGAAAAAACATCATGGGTGGAGTTAGAAATGTCCTTGCTCCCAAGAGGAAGTAATGTCATGTACACCGGTCCAAGGGCTTCCCAGGTGGCTCAGTGGTAAAGAACCTGCCTGCGAAGGCAGGAGATGTGGGTTTGATCCCTGGGTTGGGAAGATCCCCTTGAGAAGGAAATGGCAACCCACTCCAGTATTCTTGCCTGGAAAACCTCATGGACAGAGGAGCCTGGTGGGCTGTGGTCCGTGGAGCTGCAAACGAGCCTGACAGGACTTAGCCACTAAACAACAATGTTTCTCGGCTCTCAAGAAGGAATAATGATCATATGCATAAGTGCTAAGTCATGTATACTTGTTCAGATATGCTAAGGACTCTGCAGAGGGTAAGGACTTAAAACTTTACAATTCTGTCCCATAGGCAACCAAATCACAATCTGCTGGGATGGAGACAAGGGCACCAGGATTCAGCTGACTGAGTTCAGCATGGGGAAGAAAAGCTAAATGACCCTGTGTATGCAGCCCTTTGGGCTGAGTCAATGTATCATTTATGGGCTTTCACTGCTGAAGATACAATGGATATTAACATTTCACTGCAAATTTCATGAAGTCCAGAGGGGATTCACCCCATTAGGGTGAGTTAATGCAGGGAAATGCTAATGAAACATGTAAATCACTCCCCAATTCTTTTTTTTTTTTTCTGTTTTCTCTGATAGTCCAGCAGAAACAACAGAATCTCAGGAGAAAAAGGTGAAATCACAGCCTCAAGGTTTCAAAAGCCTGCAGGGACAGCACAAGATGCAGTATCTTAAAATAACCGCCAAGTTTGGACACCAAGAAAGGCTAATGGGAGCTGGAGGTTTACAGTGGATGATTGCTAAGTGGCTTCAGTTGTTGATGCTACAGCCTCCGTTATTTCAAACACTGTGCGTGTGTACACGCTAAGTCGCTTTAGTCGTGTATGACTCTCTGTGACTCAATGGACTGTAGCCCACCAGGCTCTGCTGCCCGTGGGATTCTTGGAATGGGTTGCAATGCCCTCCTCTATTGGAATGGGTTGCGATGCCCTCCTCTAGGGATCTTCCTGACCCAAGGATAGAACCTATGTCTCTCATATCTCCTGCACTGGCAGGTGGGAACTTTACCACTCGGGCCCCTTGGGAAGCCCATTCTAAACACGAACTGCAGCTAAGTCCACTTCACTGACTGGAGGCACTTGGTATGCCATCTCTCCAACATTTTTTTCTGTTCCACCGGCATTCAAGGTCCAGGACCAATTTACATTCATATGGCAAGGCCTTTAATATGTTTACAGTGCCTCTTCAATACCTGAATTCCTCTACTATTTGCCATGAAGATTTAGCATGGAGTGGCTTTACTTTACGATGTTCAAAGTTGTTACTGTATAGATGATAAGTGTTATTAGTGGGCAAGTCAGAAAGTTCAGCCAGCAGGAGTGAACAATGAATTCTGACAAAACTGAGGAACTATCTGGGCAAGTTTCCTCTAGCAGACAAGGAAAGACAGCTATCTCTTTATCCTCAAGCATCATAGGAGGCTCAGCACCTTAGTGGACTCTGAGCACTAGAGAGAATATGGTCTTACTTGGACAGCTGACTCAGTCTTCATTATCAGCCAACACACAAATCAGCAGCCTTAAACTGAGACCCAAATCAGCAGGCTATGTTGGAAGCTCCGGGCAAGCTGTGGTCCACTGTCTACCTTTGTAGCCCCACAACTTAGACGACTCCTCTGAGATACAGGTCTCTGTGGTTGAAACGGGTTCATTCACCCCTGGCAAAGAGAGGCAGCCTCCACCCAAAATCCCCTGAAGCAAAGCTGTTGGTTCAGTGAGGTCCTCAATTCATGGAAGGTTCACCAAATACGAGGCTTGCGTCACTAACAATTTAGCTAAACTAAAACCAGTGGTGTCAACTAGGAGGTGGATGCTGCCGGTCCTCAGTCCCAGCTACACGGAAATGAAAACAGATGTGTTCCCTCCACTCAGAGGCCGGAACTCAAGGTCATTCACAAAACTCCAGCCAACGTGCTTCCTGGTGTGTCTGTGTGTTAGTTGCTCAGTCATGTCTGACTGTTTGCAACCCCACGGGGACTGTAGCCCACCAGGCTCCCCTATCCATGTAATGTTTCAGGCAAGAAGATTGGAGTGGGTTGCCAATCCCTTCTCCGGATGCTTCCTGATAATCCCTGCTATATCCCCTGACTCTTGGGATGTTGTCAATGGCCTAAATGTTTGGTCTTCCCCTGGGAATGCTGCAGACTGACAAATGAAACACATGACTCCCTGGAGGCATGAACTGTCCAAATCAGAGATGCCCACGATCAGGATCTGAGGAGACCAACTGGAATCAAGCTGACTGAGGCCGCACTGCGGCCATTGCCGCCTGTGCTCGTCACACCAAACACGGCAGCACACCCATCATCCCAGACCGAGCACGAAGGGAAGACTACTTCCACACAGGCCACCTGCATATCCTGAGGAGGCTGAGGTCGACATCCCTCCGAGCCAGACCAGAGTCCCTTTTCCATGTCTGTCTGCTCCTCCATCTACCTAGGCATCCATCTATTCATCTAGCTTAATCTTTCATTTTTGTTTTCACCTACAAACAAATATTTATCAACCCCTAGAAATTCAGAAACAATCAGATATACTGTCGAGCCTCCAAGGAGCTCTAACAGGACAGACAGACATTTAAGTATGTAATTTATAATACAATGTGCTAATTATAATAATAGATCTAAAGTATAAGAGGATCAAATACACCACATTATGCAATCAAAGGATGCTTCCTGGAGGATATGACATTGAAATAATTCTCAGGACAAGGAGAAGTTATTAAGAGAAGCAAGAGTGTCTAATAGCAAAAAATGTAGATGTGAAAGTCATCATGTTCAGAAAGAAAGAGCTTGGGTCTTAGAGCAAGGAAAAAATGAGTTTTTACCTCCATCCTCTAGCTGTGTGGGATGGAACAATATTTAAATTTTCTGAATCTCACTTTTGTCATCTAAAATATGGAGATAATGACCCCCACTGCATAAGGTTTCCCTTCTATCAAGCATCCCAAAGCTGAGTGGGATGTTATGAATCTCCAATACTCCTAACTCATACCAGCTGGTGTCCCATATATACTTCCTAACTCTCAATACCTTGACTGCATTTCTATGCTTCTTCTTTTTTTCTATTCCTACCATTATTCCTTCCACTGGTTATTTCCCATCAATTTGGCTATTACAGAAATAGAAATTTTCTCACATACTTCTATACTTCCTTCATTCTTAAAAAAAAAAAAAAAAAAGACCCTGATCACTCTTGCTCCACAATGAGTAATGTACCCCAGACCTTCTCTTCCTGAGAGTCAATATTCTTAAAAGACATAACAGCAGCAGTAAGAGCAACAATTGGAAAAGACCATGATGCTAGGAAAGGCTGCAGGCCGGAGGAGAAGAGGAAGACAGAGGATGAGATGGTTGGATGGCATCACTGATTCAATGGACATCAGTCTGAACAAACTCTGGGGATGGTGAAGGACAGGGAAGGCTAGAGTGCTGCAGTCCATGGAGGTGCAAAGAGTCAGACACGACTGGTGACGAAACAATAACAACAACAACAATACAACAAGAGAATTGTTTAATGAAATGTTACAACAAGCTAGGCACTTTGAGGATATTCATACACATTTTGCACTCATTATCTCCTGTAAATTAAAACAGAAGTCTATGAAATAGGCTCTATCATCCTTATTTCCTGTACTGGAAAGACGAACCGAGTTCTTTGTGAACACAAAGTCTATGCACCTAACCACTGCACTAAATTTCTGATCTACTTCCTTACAATTCACCCTTTAATGTTTCAAACTGGTTCCCAGACCAGCAGCAACAGCATTAGCTGGAAACCTGTTAGAAAGAAAAATTATTGAGATCCACCCTAGACCTACTGAATCAGAAACAACAGGTGTAGGGTCCCGCAATCTGTGTTTCTTGTGCAACTTTGACACAACCTAGTCTGAAAACCACTGATGTAGATGTCAAAATATCAAATAATTTCACGTGCTTAAAATAAGTAAAATGAACCAGGTATAGGCAATATTTAGGAAGACATGGATGATCTTTGCCGAAATGGCGGGCTCATGGCCTGTCTAATTGGTGTAGTCTTTAGTCAATTTCAGGCATTTTTGTTGCAATGAGGAAACCCAGACTCAGCATTTTCAGATGTTTAGAACTTTCAAGAAAACTTGGAAGTCTGAACTTGGATGTGAAGTATCTTTATTTTTTTTTAACATCAGGAAAAATCATATGTCTTTAAAGTTTCATTGAGCTACCACGGAATAGACCAAACAAAGTACAGATTTAGACACAAGTCTGCATAAGGACCGGAGAAGGCAATGGCAACGCACTCCAGTACTCTTGCCTGAAAAATCCCACGGATGGAGGAGCCTGGTGGGCTGCAGCCCATGGGGCCGCTAAGAGTCGGACACGACTGAGCGACTTAGCAGCAGCAGTAGCAGCTGCATAAGGACAGCAAGTCTGTGGCTTCTGTTTGAATGCCTGAATGCTATTTCTTCCGTGAACACTGCACTGTTAAACTCCCTGGTGGCGCGAGTGGTAAAGAACCTGCCTACCAATGCAGGAGATGTAAGAGACTCGGGTTCCACCCCTGCATCAGGAAGATTCCCCCGGCAAAGGAAGTGGTATCCCACTCCAGTATTCTTGCCTGAAGAATCCCATGGACAGAGGAGCCTGGTGGGCTACAGTCCATGGGGTCACAAGATTTGGACATGACTGAAGCAACTTAGCACGCACAAAACTCACCAAGGACTTCCCAGACCTCACTGTCTTCCACTTTCTTTGGCACGTCATACCATTAACTATTTCTTCCTTCTGGAAACTGTTACCTCTATATTTGAAGCACATTTCTCTCCTAGTTGATGCTCTGTATCTGTAATTCTTCCTTCCCTTTCATCTTCTCTTCCTCTTCTAGCCTCCCTGAGCTCAGCTGTTACTCCAAAATTCCTTTCATCTAATTCTTCCTCAATACTCACTTCCAGATGAGTCAAATCTAGAGGACCGTTTTTCCAACTTCTATTCCTACATTTTCAATTGCTTGCTTGTATTCTCGCTAAAAATCACAATGATACCCCAAATCTGTCCAATCTAAAAGGAATCATGTCTCTTCAGAACCCACTTTCACTCCTGACTACCCCATTTCTGGCAACGCCACTACCCATTTCCTTAAGGACATATTCCTCTGTCTTCCACAAAGCCAGTGCTCCCTTAATCCAGCTACATGGAACACTCATACCACAATGCCTTCAGGATATATACTTTCCATTTACATCTTTAATAATGGTTAGTCTACCCAGTTTGCTTTAAGAACAACTTAGAACATAAACCAAAGGAAAACTTAACATTATTTATAGTTTTATCTTATCTACTCAACTATATTTTAATACCCTTGAAAGCATGAGTGTACTACTAGCTCCATATCCGTCATGAACACAATAAATATACATAGGTATTTACTGAATTATTTAATTACACAATGTTTACACAGGTTTATTCTGCATTATACAGTATCTTGACAAATATTTACCAACTTTAAACAGATTTATCTTTTTATATATCAGAAAGGTTTTCCATTTAAAAGAATTGTATAGCAAATTTCTTTTTAAATCAGTAAGGTAAATAAGCACTCATCATATTTAACTGTTTTGTAGATCTATTTGCTTGGTCTATTTATTTATTGATTTATACTATTTTGCTCAAACCTGAAATTTTTTTCTGCGAAAATCAATGTTAATACTGGTGAGCATCAGGCACAAAATCTGTGTCCTTTCAAGGACCAAAAGTCTTACAGACTCAAAAAAGTAAGTTAAACCAGCTCGGAGACGCCAGGCCACTGGTCAGCACTGCCCTATCTCAGCCTCTAAGCATGTGAACCATGCAGATTAGCCTGAGGCATATCACACTTGGGCTCTGGAAGGGCCCGATCCTATTTAATATTTTCTAGCCTTTGAACATGGAAGGAGCCTAATTTTACTTCCCTTTGTGATATCCCCTTCAGATATAAGAAGCACTACAATCTATGGAAGTGTGTGGCTGAATACCCATTCAGGTCATAGGAAACATCATGCTGCTGCCTCACAGGCTCTACCTCAGCACTGCAAACAGCTGATGAATTTAAACTAAGTTATTCTCTTTTGCTGGAGAATAGTGAACTCCACTGTGACTGCCCTGAAGATAAAGGCCTCACAGTTCCTTGAAAAGGTGGCCAGGAAGAGACAGGCACTTAGGCACTCCTGAGAGCTCAAGAGACTAAATACTCCGTTTTCAAAAAAAAAAAGGTCCTCAATCTTTCTGTTGATTCCACAAGCATATTTTAAAGTATATTACATACAAGGTATTGAACTAGATGTTATGAGGAAAGCACAAATAAGAGCAAAAATATTAATGTAAGAAAGGAAACGAGGTATATACAAAAATCGTTATAAATCAGGTAGAAGACTTTGCATATCAAAAAAGAAATACAGATAAAGTGTTCTGGAAATTCAAAACCGGTTCAGTAAGATGGATATTTAAATAATGTTTACTATGCCAGAACTTTAAGAAACAGAGTGAAGCAGATGAGTCAATTATATAAGCTGATAATTTCAGTTTAAAGTGTTAGAAACAAGCAAACGATGCCATGGAAAAATAAGTTGTCAGATAAGCAAGACACAGGACATATCCTGGCATGTCCTACGCCAGACACAGGACAATAAAACGGGATGGGGGAGCTGGAGAATCTAGTGCCGCCAAACCATGAGGCAAGCAACTATAAAAAAGAAAATAGAAAAAATTAAGCAGAGGCGAGTTTAGAAAGATTTTATACATCAAGCCAAAGAATTTAGATTTTCTCATGGGAAATAAGAAACCAAAGAAGGGTTGAGGGGAGATATGATAGGGAAGGAGAGGAGTCAAAATGGAGAAATAGTTAAAAAATAAAGCTCACACAGACATATTGACCTTGTTTATTTACTGCTTATATCTTTCCTTAATTTTAAAACACATTTTAGAATAATTTCAGGCTGATACAATGTTCCAAAAATAGGACAAAGAATACCTTGTTTCCTTCACATACACTTCCAATATATTAACACTGTAAAAACCAAGAAAATGTCATTGAAACAATATTACAATCTAATACATGAACCATTTTCAACTTTTACCAATCATCCTGTCCATGTCATTAGTTCTTTGTCAAGATCCAAACCAGGATCATTTGTGACATTATTTTTTATTTATTTTTACTTTAATCTGGAACAATTCAGTCTTTGTCTATGAAGGCCTTGAAATTTTGAAGAGTACTGGACACTTTCTCAAATATTCTTAATTTCGGTTTAGCTAATACTTCCTTATGAATAAATTCAGATTACACATATTTCATAAAATCATCCCTGAAGTGATAATGTGTGCGTCTCAGGATGCCGCTCACCAGAGGCGCACGCTGTCCGTTTATCCCACTGACTGGCAGTGTAACTGCTGATCACTTGGTTAAGATGGCTAGGCCAGGTTTCTTCCCGGTAAAGTTACCTTCCCCTGTGTAATAAGAATCTTGGAGAAGATACTTTGAGCTTAGGTGAATATCCTGTGTTTCACCCACATTCATTCACTCATTTTAATATTCGCTGATGATTCTTGATTGAAACAGTGACTACTATGGGGGCTGCCAGTAGTGGTTTTCTAAAAACCTTCATTCCTTCTATACTTGTTAGTTGGCATTCACCAGTAAAGAAGAGAGTTTTCTTCTCCTTTGGTTATTAATTCATATTTTTTTTACCAGTATAAACTCATGGATTTTTATTTTATTGTATGGATTATAATCTGTTACTGTATTTAATTACTTTGTTGTTCAAATTGTCCAAAATTTGGTCAATGGGATTCTCTTCAAGTTGGCCCCTATGTCTTTTTTAATATCATCATTAAGTTTTGAGCATTTTCTTACTTTCCAGTAGAGCAAGATTTTCGATCACCTTCTACTTCTTTTTCTTTGTCTCAGCCTTGGAATCAGCCATATCTCCAAGGAGCTCTTGTTCCAGTTGACAGAGATTGCTATTTAGAAACCAAAATTTGAGGCCTAGTTGTTCTCATTATTACTGAGCACCATAGCTTCTAGGCCCTCTTAGAAGATACAGCAAAAGAAATTTTATAAATTTATGAATGCATGTGTATACATTCAGAGAGAGAGAAAGAGAGAGAGCTCTTATTGATCTTCCTCCTCTGTGTAATATCCACAATATACTTATTTATTAAATCTTGGAAAACCCATAAAGCATCTTTGAAATTGCTAACTCATAGCCCTGTAAAAAAAACGATTTAAAAAAAACCAAAAACCTAACTAAAGGTTCATCATTTTACCATTAACCTTAGTGAAAACAGTCAAGTTCTGGCTTTCAAAGTTAATTCTTTTCTTTCTCTCCAAGATGCTTATATTATTCATCTGTAATAGTTAGGCTCATTTGCTAGTTTATAGTCCATTTTGGTTTTATTTATTCTTATATGAAATATTAATGTGCTTCTAAAATTCAGAGCTATATAAAAAAGTATAATCAGAGTTACTCTCCTTCTACTGTTTTTATTCCAATATAATCATACTTTGATCAGTACCAATTATGTCTTTTAACCAAAACCATTAACATCTGACTTATTCTTCCTATTTTGACTATTACACAAATGAAGAAATATATACATATGTTTTTATTTCTCCTTTTTTTACATGAAAAATAGCATATTATAGATATTCTTTGACACTTTGCTTTTTTCACTTCCATGATATATCCTGCTGCTGCTGCTGCTGCTAAGTCGCTTCAGTCGAGTCCGACTCTGTGTGACCCCATGGACCACAGCCCACCAGGCTCCTCCGTCCATGGGATTCTCCAGGCAAGAGTACTGGAGTGGGGTGCCATTGCCTTCTCCGATGATACATCCTAGCTATAACTCTATATTCATTCATAATTTTGTTCTTTTCTGTCAAACAACCCCTCTAGGTTGGGATGGGGAGGGAGATGGGAGGGAGGCTCAAGAGGGAGCAGATATATGTATACCTATGACCGATTCATGTTGACGTCTGACATTGTCCTTCAACTAAAAAAGAAATAAATTTTTTAAAAAATGTTTCTCATTTTTTGACACCCGCATTGCAGTCAGATTTTTTAAAGTTTTACAATGACAAAAATGTCTGTTTGTAGTCATAGTGTAATACCTAGTACTGGATAAGACTAATTGCCATAAACAACTATAAAACTGGACAAAATATATGAAGCAACACCTCAGATTCTGGACAATACACAACACAGGACTGTGATTCCCTAGGCAAACAGAAACTTAGAGGTGAGCCACACAATTTCTCTTTCTGCTTGGAGTTACTCTCTGATCTGAGAAGGTAGTAGAGGACAAGTAATGAACAGAGGCCACTCTGAGCTGAAATTCAGAGCTGTTAAAGGAGAAACCTCAGAAGGTGCTCCAGAAATTTGTGTAGGGTTTCCCTTAATTCTTCCTTTAAAAAATTTTTTTGAAAACTGTGGTAAAAGTCACTTAATAGAAAATATTATTATTTTAACCACATTTAACTGCACAGTTCAGTAACATTAAGTACATTCACATTGCTGTGCAACTCTCACCATCATCCATCTGCCAGACTTTTCACCTCCCTAAACTGAAACTGTCCCCATTAAACATTAACTCCCATCCCCTCTTGTGCCCCATCCCCCTGGCCTGTTATCTAACAATGTACTTTCTAGACTCTATGAATTTGTCTATTCTAGGTATCACATATCAGTTGAGTTCAGTTCAGTCACTCAGTCATGTCCGACTGTTTGCAACCCCATGAATCGCAGCACGCCAGGCCTCCCTGTCCATCACAAACTCCTGGAATTTACTCAAACCCATGTCCATCAAGTCGGTGATGCCATCCAGCCATCTCATCCTCTGTCATCCCCTTCTCCTCCTGCCCCCAATCTCTCCCAGCATCAGGGTCTTTTCCAATGAGTCAACTCTTCGCATGAATGGCCAAAAGTATTGGCGTTATAGCTCAGCATCAGTCCTTCCAATGAATACCCAGAACTGATCTCCTTTAGGATGGACTGGTTGGATCTCCTTGCAGTCCAAGGGACTCTCAAGAGTCTTCTCCAACACCACAGTTCAAAAGCATCAATTTTTTGGTGCTCAGCTTTCTTCACAGTCCAACTCTCACATCCATACATGACCACTGAAAAAACCATAGCCTTGACCAGACAGACCTTTGTTGGCAAAGTAATGTCTCCGCTTTTTAATATGCTATCTAGGTTGGTCATAACTTTCCTTCCAAGGAGTAAGCGTCTTTTAATTTCATGGCTGCAATTACCATCTGCAGTGATTTTGGAGCCCAAAAAAAAAAGTCTGACACTGTTTCCACTGTTTCCCCCTCTATTTCCCATGAAGTGATGGGTATCTCATATAAGTGGTATCAAATGGCATTTGCCAGCATCTAATGTCTATTGGAATGCATTTCCCTTAAGTCTTTGACTCACTAAGATGAGTCCCACGCAGAGACAGAGACAGACAGAGCTTGTGTACACCTGAGACTAGCAGAGCGTCACTAGTCAGACATTGTCCAGTGTAGAGTTTAAAAGTGTGTCAGTGGGAAATCACTGTGGTAAAAAGCCTTGGAGGGAACATGCTCACTTGTCAGTAAAGTAACTTGTGCCAGAACGAAAATCCAAGACTATTTAAAGGAGGATAACAAAATCCAAACCCGCAGAATGAAGAGTGCATAGTATGCAGTATGTAAGCAAAATTCACTAGTTATGTGAGGAGGAGAAACATGTGACCTGTAACCAAGAGGCAAAAGCCAAACCAACACAGAATGCTCCGAATGTGCCAAATACTGGAATTAACTAAGGAAGGCTTTTAAACACTGATGCCAAATATGTTTAAGAATTTTTCATAAGCTACATACAATGAGTGAAACAGCTGGGAGAAAATTAACAGAGGAAAGTGTAAAAAAGACAAACAGAAACTCAAAATACAAAAAAATTAATATAAAATGCTGAAAAAAAATGTTGAATGGGGTTAACAGGAGATTGATACTGCAAAAGAAAATACCCATGAATCTGAAGATGCAGAAAAATATCTCATAGTCTGATATAAATATAATTGAAGTTTCAAAAGATGAGTAAAGAAAGATTAGGATAGAAAAATATTTAAAGAAATTTCCATATATATGCATAAGAATACGATCTTTCTCTTTCTGACTTACTTTACTTTGTATACTAGGTTCTAGGTTCATCCTCCTCATTAGAACTGACTCAAATGTGTTCTTTTTTATGGCTGAGTAATATGATGCTGAAGAATTTATTTACAGGGCAACAACAGAGAAACAGACAGAAAATAGACTTACAGACCTGGGGAGAGGGGAGGAGAGGGTGTGATGTATGGAAAGAGTAACTTAGAAACTTACATTACCATATGTAAAATAGATAGCCAATGGGAATTTGCTGTGTGGCTTAGGGAACGCAAACAGGGGCTCTGTACCAACCTAGAGGAGTGGGATGGGGAGGGAAATGGGAGGGACGTTCAAGAGGGAGGGGACATATATATATCTATGGCTGAGTCATGTTGATGTTTGACAGAAAACAGCAAAATTCTATAACGCAATTATCCTTCAATAAAAAATAAATAAATTTTTAAAAAAGGAATAGTGGCTAATTTTTTTCCAAATATGATGAAAACTATAAACCCAGATACCCAACTGTCTCGTCAAACCCCATGCAAGATAAATACAATGAAAGCAATACTGAGGCACATCATAGTCACATTAATGGAAACCAAAGATGAATTTTAAAATCATAAAAACAATCAATAAAATAAACACATTAAATAATGATGAAGAATAAGTAATCCAGAATACAATGAAACAATACCATTAAGGTATTGAAATAAAAGAAAAATTCCTCATATTCTGCAATTCTATATACAACAAAAATAGTATTCTCAATATGGAAGCATAGTAAAGTCATTTTCTCATAAGAAAATTTGAGAAAACTCATCAGCAAAATACCTTAACACAAGAAATATTAAAGAAAGTTCTTTAAACTGAGAAAAGATGATATAAAATGGACCTTCAGATCTACACTAGAGAATGAAGAACGCCAGGCATAATAAACATGTACATAATTTGTCCTTAATGTCTTAATTTCTTTAAACTTTTTTTAAAACAAAATAACAACAATGTATGTGTGGGTTTATAGTATGTGTAAAAGTAAAATGCATGACAATAACGGCACAAAGAACAGACAGTGATAAATGGAAGTTACACTGCTGTAATCGTCTTACACTACATGTGAAGTGGCAAAATATTAACTACATGATAGTATGTGTGATAAATTAAGGATTCCATTTTTCAAATACTTAGGTCAACTACCTATTGGTGGTTAAACCTGAGAGAGATAATAAAACAGAATTCTAAAAAATGTTCAATTAATTCAAAAGAAGACAAGAAAGAAAAACACACCATCATCATCAGTAATAGGAACAAAGATGGGCCATGTGGGAAAGTAAGTTCTATTACAGAATTTCTAACCTTATTCTATCATTGATAAGAATAAAGGAAAATATTAATGCCTGAGACCTAGTCTAGACTTAAAAATCTAAAAATGATTGCTTCATCTGAATTTTTAAATTTGTTTATTCAATTGATATATATTGACCACCTACTCTTCCAATCATAAGAAAATCACTGTTCAGGAAATCAGGTCACTACACTTAAAAAGGTCACTTCCTTTCCCTTGAAGACTATCTAATTGAGAAGACAGACATTAAACAACTGGCTACAAAATCCTGAGCTTGAAACTGAGAATAATTCTTCTGGGAGAGGAGAAATGTCAAGTGAATAACAAAATGTCTTATTAAAGCATGCGTAGAACATTTAACAAAATAACCCAAATAACAGTCTTTAGTTATCACATATTATTATTACAAAAATAATAATTCAAAGAAGTGTTAGCAAAAGCTTGAGGGAGAGGTACTATTCTTCACAGTGAGTTGGAATATAAATTGGTAAAATAACTGGAAAGTGATTGGAAATATCTATAAAAGTTTTGGAAATACAGATAATCATGATGGTGTAATCATTCACCTAGAGCCAGACTTCCTGGTATGTGAAGTCAAGTGAGCCTTAGGAAGCATCACTAGGTACAAAGCTAGTGGTGGTGATGGAATTCCAGTTGAGTTATTTCAAATCTTAAAAGATGATGCTGTGAAAATGCTGCACTCAATATGTCAGCAAATTTGGAAAACTCAGCAGTGGCCACAGGACTGGAAAAGATCAGTTTTCATTCCAATCCCAAAGAAAGGCAATGCCAAAGGATGGCTCAAACTACCACACAACTGCACTCATCTCACACGCTAGTAAAGTAATGCTCAAAATTCTCCAAGCCAGGCTTCAGCAATACGTGAACCGTGAACTTCCTGATGCTCAAGCTGGTTTTAGAAAAGGCAGAGGAACCAGAGATCAAATTGCCAACATCCACTGGATTATCATAAAAGCAAGTGAGTTCCAGAAAAACATCTACTTCTGCTTTATTGACTATGCCAAAGCCTTTGACTGTGTGGATCACAACAAACTGTGGAAAATTCTTCGAGATATGGGAATACCAGACCTCTTGAGAAACCTGTATGCAGGTCAGGAAGCAACAGTTAGAACTGGACATGGAACAACAGACTGGTTTCAAATAGGAAAAGGAGTACGTCACCCTGTACATTGTCACCCTGCTTATTTAACTTATATGCAGAGCACATCATGAGACAGGCTGGGCTGGAAGAAGCACAAGCTGGAATCAAGATTGCCAGGAGAAATATCAATAACCTCAGATATGCAGATAGCACCACCCTTATGGCAGAAAGTGAAGAAGAACTAAAGAGCCTCCTGATGAAAGTGAAAGAGGAGAGTGACAAAGTTGGCTTAAAGCTCAACATTCAGAAAACTAAGATCATGGCATCCAGTTCCATCACTTCATGGAAAATAGATGGGGAGACTGTGGAAACAGTGGCTGACTTTATTTCTTTGGGCTCCAAAATCATTGCAGATGGTGACTGCAGCCATGAAATTAAAAGACGCTTACTCCTTGGAAGGAAAGTTACGACCAACCTAGATGGCATATTGAAAAGCAGAGACATTATTTTGTCAACAAATGTTCGTCTAGTCAAGGCTATATAATTTTTCCAGTAGTCATATATGCATGTGAGAGTTGGAATATAAAGAAAGTTGAGTGCAGAAGAATCGATGCTTTTGAAATGTGGTGTTGGAGAAGACTCTTGAGAGTCCCTTGGACTGCAAGAAGATCCAACCAGTCCATCCTAAAGGAGATCAGTCCTGGGTGTTCATTGGGAGGAATGATGTTTAAGCTGAAACTCCAATACTTTAGCCACCTGATGTGAAGAGTTGACTCATCTGAAAAGACCCTAATGCTGGGAAAGATTGAAGGCAGGAGGAAAAGGGGATGACAGAGGGTGAGATGGTTAGATGGCATCACTGACTCAATGCATATGAGTTTGGGTAAACTCTGGGAGTTTGTGATGGACAGGGAGGCCTGGCGTGCTGCGGTTCATGGGGTCGCAAAGAGTCGGACACGACTGAGCAGCTGAACTGAACTGACTCGGTAAGTTCACTTATAGAAATATCAATATATCCTAAGAAGTAACTAGAGATGTACATAATATATATAGAGATATATATATGAGATTGTTCATTACAATTTTATTAATCATGGTAAAATAACCTATACACCCCTAAATACTGAAAATACATAATAAATAATAG
This sequence comes from Cervus canadensis, assembly GCF_019320065.1. Taxonomy (NCBI): domain Eukaryota; kingdom Metazoa; phylum Chordata; class Mammalia; order Artiodactyla; family Cervidae; genus Cervus; species Cervus canadensis. The sequence goes on along the minus strand of NC_057414.1, from coordinate 4,383,310 downwards.
TTGTGCTTTCTGTCAAGATGACCTAGTGATTTTATATTTTCAACATACTTTTACTGTTCTAAATATCCAGGAATAATAGCTACTAAATGAAAGGAAAAAAGCAAAAGGAATAGGATCTGAAACAATACAAACATCTTTGTGGATCAGAAATGAAACAAATAGTCAATGCAGTATAAAGATCTCAAAGATTACCTTGTCACTAGCAATTGAGTCAACCTGAATGCTGGCTCTTCAGTTCAATTTTTAAAGCCTTTGCATTAAAACACAGAGAAAAATAAAATATAGTTTTAAGACCTGATTCTGAACTGGAAGCCCAAGAAGCCAAAGCAGGGACAACCACAAAACTCTATGCAAGATTTACTTTACATGACTTTGTATTGTGAAAATAAATAAACAAATCAATAAATGAGGGAGAAGGGAAAGCTATTCCTTGTAGGAAAATGCCAGTAAGACAGTGTAGAAGAAATGAAAAAATAAGAAAATCACTAACTGGAAACTTCCATAGGAATAATTGTTTCAAGAGAGAATGATCACTGATTGCCAATTTAGTGAATGGAAGTGGGTAAAACAGGATATTTATTCCAAATCAAAGTATCTCCTACCAGACTCTACTCACTCAAGAAAAATAGTAAGTTCATACTGAAGAATCTAAAAGCTACTTTAATCAAGTGAACAAAGTTAGCATGGCCAGTGGTTGGACAAATAGATATTTTAGATACCTTCTGAAAGATACTGAGACAGACATAACCTTTTGTAGTTTTTCTGCCAGAAATGCATAATCTGAATCAAAGAGTAAGGAAATATCAAAAGAACCCAAATTAAAAACTGTTTTATAAAATAAATGTTCTCTGACAGAAAATCTCTTAAAGAACTGGCCAAGATAAAAGTAAGTATGCACTCAGACATATGGCAGTAAAACTGAAAATTATTAGAGATAAAGAGAAAATCTTAAGAGCTACAAGAGAGAAAAAGCTGGCTAACTAAAAAAAAAAAAAAAAAAAGATAAGCAGAGTCTCCTCGGCAATAGAAGAAGCCAAAAGACAACAGAATATATGTTCACAGTGTCAAGAGAGAGCAAGTACTAAACTATAAGTTGATACATAGCTAAATTGTCATGCAAAAGTGGGGATACTGGCACACAAATGTTAAGACAATTTAATAATCAAATACTTTACCAAACAATTATTAAAGGATGTAGTTAAGCAAGAAGAGTGAACTCAGAAATTAATACAATTTATTGTGAATTTAATAAGCCATTGATCTTAAATAAAAAAATAATTTTTATGTTCAAATAAGGGTAGAAAATTTGGAGAATGGAGTGTTCAATAAGTTAAAGTCATTTTTCAGAGAATCATGCTTACTAACTTCATATTTCTTAGAGTAATTTATAGATTATTGTATATGTTAAAAAGATAACCAATAAAAAATAGAAATACAATCAACAGTTTCCAAAACAGCAGAAGAAAAGATAAAAAGCAAATATATAAGCATTTTCAGTATAAAAGAAGATAGAAATGAAGGGTAAGAGATAAAAAGGGTTGTCAATGAATAAAAATTTATGTCCCAAAATGACAGGATATATCTAAAAATGTTGGGACCTATAATAAATGCAAATAAACTAAGTTTACCTATTTAAAATACACACCAGACTGGACAAAATAAACATTTAGAATGATAATTAATATTTATTGACTGCCTTGCCTCTAGATGCTTTATAAGAATTAACTTACTGAATCATCACAGTATAAGTCTATCAGGTCTTATACTATTATTGCATTCATTTGATAGATCAGGAAATTGAGGTTTTGGGAAGTTAAATAACTTATCTGAGAACACATAGCTACTAAAGAGGTGTGGCTGTGTTTTCCACCCAGTCTTACTCCAAAGTCCATATCCTTAAGCGACTGTTCTATTTCTCAGTGAATCAGTATAGTCATATGATAAACTGTTATATATGTATTAAGGGTTATACTATAGAAGAGTCTTTATGAACATAAAAAAATGTTGGTAGAAATATTTTAAATGAAAAAAGTATGTTACAAAAGAATATATACTAATGATACTCAAAAGTTTGTTTATGCCCATATACACACACAAATATTGAGAAAAAATCCACCAAAATATAGTTGTGATTCCCTCTGAACACTGTGATAGTTGCTGCTGTTCAGTCGCTCAGTCGTGTCCGACTCTTTGTGGCCCCACGGACTGCAGCATGCCAGGCCTCCCTGTCCATCCCCATCTCCTGGTGCTTGCTCATACTCATATCCAGTGAGGCGGTGATACCACCCAACCATCCCATCCTCTGTCATCCCCTTCTCTTCCTGCCTTCAACCTTCCCCAGCGTCAGGATCTCTTCTAATGAGTTGGCTCTTTGCATCAGGTGGCCAAAATATTGGAGCTTCAGTTTCAGCATCAGTCTTTCCAATGCATATTGAGGATTGATTTCCTTTAAGATTGACTGGTTGGATCTCCTTGCAGTCCAAGGGACTCTGAAGAGTCTCCAACACCACAATTCAAAAGTCATCAATTCTTTGGCACTCAGCCTTCTTTATGGTCCGACTCTCACATCCATACATGACTACTGGAGAAACCATAGCTTTGACTAGAAGGACCTTTGTTGGCAAAGTAATATGCTTTTTAATATGCTGTCTAGGCTAGTCATAGCTTTTCTTCCAAGGAGCAAGTGTCTTTTAATTTCATGGCTGCAGTCACCATCCACAGTGATTTGAGAGCTCAAGAAAATAAAGTCTGTCACTGTTTCCATGGTTTCCCCATCTATTTGCCATGAAGTGATGGGACCAGATGCCATGATCTTAGTTTTTTAAATGTTGAGTTTGTTAGTTTCATAGTAGATGACATTTATATAGTTCTATATTTTTCACAATGAGTAATATTGTATTTTATTTCATTAAACCCTTCTTTAATGAGCCTTGTACAGTGCCTGGCACAAAGTACGTGCTTTGTTAATGTTCAAGAAAAAGAAACAAAACGACAAAGTCCTGTCATTAACTAAGGATGAGGGCAAGTTAGAGTATTGGGGATACTTTGTTACCTGACTATCAACACTCAGATCTTAGGGACAAATAAACTGTGTATTTCCTAGAAGATACAGTGCATGCAGGCTAAGTCACTTCAGTCACGCCCATCTCTGCGACCCCGTGGACTGTAGCCCACCAGGCTCCTCTGCCCATGGGGATTCTCCAGACAAGAATACCGGCATGGGTTGCCAAGCCCTCCCCCAGGGGATCTTCCTGACCCCAGAGGGATTGAACCCATATCTCCTGCGTCTCCTGCATTGCAGGTGGATTCTTTACCGCTAAGTCACTGGGGAAGCCCAGAAGGTACAGTAGTGCATGGCAAAGGCTTCAAATCCTTACAAGCTGCCCTCTCTTGTTACCTTCAGGATCTGATTTCTGGATCCAGTCTAAACTGTGGCTTCAGAAGAAGCCTAAAAATAAAGCCCTTAATGGCTTTAGCTGCAGCACTGGAGTAAATTATCAGCAGTCAATAGAACACAGAGCCTAGGAATATTAGAACTGTAGGTATATGCTCATGGTAACCGCCACCTGTAGACTAACTCCCTCCCTTTCTTCCCCATCAGAGAAAAAGACCCATAGAGGCAAAAGGATTTGTCTAATTTTACCCCAAGTTTCATCGCAGAACCTACACTGGAATTCATTTTTCCTATCTCATATACAGAAACTGATGCTTATCAGGATTGAATCACTCACCCCAAACTACTCCACTACAGAATTCTAATTTGGTTTAATTATATTCCAAAGTTTATCCTCTTTCTTAATTACAATAAAATAATTCTTCAATTGTTCAATGGAATATTATTTGATGGATAAATCTGTCAAATACTTATAAAATCATTTTATTCACTTAACAACTCTATCTTACTAGCACTAAAGAAGAAATCATTTCTCTTCTTATACTTGCTTTCCCTGTTACAAAGACATTTTAAAAATTATTATAATTTGAATATTATCTCTCTAAGAATTTTCCTTATGATCTCTTTCTTTTTAGTTTTCTGTGACTCTCTAAAAGACCCAATACTTTTAAAAAGCAGGTGCCGTGTCATATAACTGCAGTTTTCCTTTTAAAGTTTAATTTTGCTTCTACCCCCTTGTTATTTCTTTGATGTCAATACCACACACAAATGCATAGCAATAGCAGCACTCACAGATTGACAAAAGCCCTTTGCCTGCATGGCTAATGTTATTTTCCTGCTTCCCTATAGCCTCTGATTAAATAAACTTGTATATTTAGGATGTTCTTGTAGCACAGCCATTTCCTACATGAAAGGGAAATTCCGTTGTGGTGGGGACTATTGTTTTTCAGTAGGTAGAACAGTTTCTAAATCACCTTGCTATTAGCTTGATATTTTTAATCAGGTAGAGACCTAGGTAAAAGATCATAACTGAATGTAACAGGAGGTCAGCTTCCCTTGGAGACTTCTGGGAAATGCCTTTTTCCATTGTGAGTTCTGTACATAGAGAGTCTCCAGGCAAGGAAACTACTATTTGCCTCCCATATTGTCATATTTGATTCATCTTTGTGATGTGGAAATGTGTATGGTAAAAAAGAAAACATGTATTCATCTAATGCGTGAAATCAGAAGAGATTTTGCTTTTCAAATACATTCTGCTAGTTGGTTAGAGATTAAAAAAAAAAAACAATTAACATTTCTTTATAATGTCCTAGGACCTACTCTGGAGAAGGAAATGGCAACCCACTCCAGTATTCTTCCCTGGAAAAATCCCAAGGACAGAGGAACCTGGCAGGCTACAGACCATGAGATCTCAACGAGCTGGACACAACTGAACGCTTGTCAACAGAAGCAGCAGGACCTACTCTCAGTAATCTACTTCTCTGATCTCAATTTATTTCTTCCAAGTATCTTACAAGGTACCATAGACCCATTTTCACATGCAGCTCAGAGTGGTCAATTAGCTTATCCGAGGTCACACAGGTAAGAGATGAGTAGAGTCTGGATGCAAGCCCAAGTCTCCTGTTGTTCTTTACACTGGAAGCATACTTCTCATCACAATGTAAGTATGTTAAAGTAAACAAGTGGAGAAAAAAATGCAATGAGAATTACACTGTTTATTCAGTCTACTCCACTGCAGTTGCTAAGGAAATATTAAACCAGTTAGTTGTTTGAGGAATGAACCACTTACTCTACAAGTTTTATTTAAGATATACAATCTGTTTTGTTTTTTTCTTTTAATGGAAAGGCTTTAGAAATCTATCCCTAACATAATTATCTGGCGCTGGGTGTGTGAGACAGAGAGAAAGAAAGAAAATGAGGAGAGGAGAGGACAGAGAGAGAAGAGGACTGACTTACAGGCACAAATGTATTTTTAAAAGGAAAGAAAAAAGGGGGGGGACACAAGAGATACTTCAAAGCAAGTGCATCAAGTTACCATGGCAACCCGAGAATGTGGGTTGAAATTTATACGTCTCCATTGTTCCAGCAGAGAGATTCTAAATGACACCCTAGTGGCCTGACAGAGTCGATGCATCTCCCTGAATGCTCCGGCTTATTACTCAAGAGTGCTTTAGGCATTGAGAGGAATAAGTTCACAGTAACTTGTCAGTTCCAGCCTCTTCAGTCCCTCTCAAGTGAAGACACTTGTTTCTTCAATCTGGAGACACAGCACTCTCATTTCCGGAGTCAATCTGGACCAAGCCCCGCAGAATATTATCATTTTCACATTCACCTATGAATGAACTTGGGCAAACTCCAGGAGACAGTGAGAGACAGGGAGGCCCGGCGTGCTGCAGTCCCTGGGGCTGCAGTGTCTGACATGGCTTAGCGACTCAACAATTCACCAATGACTGAAGATGGCAGGCGTTTCCTTATTGTCTTAAGTCCAAGATTCGGTGTGCCTGCAATCAGCTCCGAGCACTCATTTGTTCTCCAAAATACCTCTTGTTTTTCCAGAAAGGATAGAAGTCTGCACTGCTTCCCAGGCAAGTAAGCCAGAGTCCCAACACTGCCATTCAACATTGTTATTATTATTAACACCACCATCAGCCACAGTAGTCTAGTATTGAAAACATTTATTGAAAGTATGTTACATTTGTTACCTGTGACACTAATGAAGTGAAAGTGTTAGTCACTCAGTTGTGTACAATTCTTTGTGACCCTGTGGACTACAGCCCACCAGGCTCCTCTGACCTTGGGGATTCTCCAGGCAAGAATACTAGAGAATGCGGCCCATTCCCTTCTTCAAGCAATCTTTCAGACCCAGGGATTGAATCTGGGTCTTCTGCACTGCAGGCAGATTCTTTACTGTCTGAGCCACCAAGGAAGAAACCCTAAAGTATGTATTATCTATAGGCACTCAATTAATATTTTGATTAATATGTTACTTATATATGGAACACTGAGGTTTTAAGAAGTTGGGTGACTTTTCCAAGGTCTCAAAATAGAGCCAAAAACTGACTCCAGATCCAATGACAATGAGCTTCCCTGGTGGCTCAGATGGTAAAGAATCCACCTGCAATGCGGGAGACATGAGTTTGATCCCTGGGTTGGAAAGATCCCCTGGAGAAGGGAATGACTACCCACTCCAGCATTCTGGCCTGGAGAATTCCATGGACAGAAGAGACAAAGAGTCAAACACAACTGAGCCACTTTCACCAATGACAAAGCCTTTTGAAAGGAGGATTTCTCTTATTACACAAAACATCAGATTGTGACTGGGTCCATGTTCTACCACAAACACCCTTACAAAAACATAAAACACTGAATACAATGGCTTCCTGGAGGCTCCTGCCACCATACCCCTCATTTACTGCACTGAGCAGGCTGAGATATCAAGAACAGCAATTCCCGTCCAAATTAACTTCAAATTAGCCAGGCTCCCTTTATCTGTCAAAATTAGATTACTGCTTGAGAGAGGAGGTTGCTCCTATACTCATGACATTACTAGAACATCACTGGTCTCTGCTTCTCACTCTCACTGGCCTCAGTAGAAGGGAATAGGAGAAGAGGCAACAAAGATGTTCTGAGCATCTATTCTGTGGTGCATATTATATATACTAAAGGCCTTTTGAGACTTCTGTGGTGGCTCAGATGGTAAAGAATTTGCCTGCAATGCAGGAGACCTGGGTTCGGTCTCTGCGTCAGGAAGATCCCCTGGAGGAGGGAATGGCTACCCACTCCAGTATCTTGCCTGGAGAATTCCATGGATAGAGGGGCCTGGCAGGCTACAGTCCATGGGGTCACAAAGAGTTGGACACAACTGAGCAACTAACAGTTTTTTAATATAGTCTCTCTGAATTCCTTCCCTAAAGATCTATGGGATAATTATTTCCATTCCTGTTTTGCACTTCTGATAACTAAGAATCAGCAGATAACTACCCAGGGTAACACAGCTAGTAATTATTAAAGTCTAACAAAGTCTCTGACCCTAGTCACTTGCCTTTTTGCCCTCACACTCTGGCATGCCTCCCAACTCAGCCTGTCCAACTTGTAACAATTGAGTTAGAAGGGACCAGAATATCATCAATTTTAAGTGATATAATTAGTTGTTTTCATGAAAGTATCATTAAAAGCAACAAAAATAGAGGAAACTGTGGGCGTTAGCTAAATAAATAGAAACAAACATATGTAAAGTCCTATATCCTCAATACCTAATTCAGGACAATAAGACTTTTGATAGAAGAGATCTTTTTTAGAGGTGGGTAAGCACAGATTGGGCTTCCCTGGTGGCTCAGTGGTAAAGAATCTGCCTGCCGATGCAGGAGATGCTGGTTCGATCCCTGGGTCAGGAAGACCCCCTCGAGAAGGCAATGGCAACCCACTCCAGTATTTTTGCATACGAAATCCCATGAAAAGTGGAGCCTGGTGGGCTACAGTCCATGGGGTCGCAAAAGAGTTGGACATGACTTGGCAACTAAAACAAAACCACAGCATATATTATGGATTGCTACTAAGTCAGGGTTCCTTCTTTGTAATATATGAGCTCACATTTTGTAGTGAGGCAAGGTAGTTACTAAGGGAGTCAGCAATTGCAGTCCTGATGTGACTATTTCTTGAAACGACCAGTTTCCCGGAACTAAGACTGGATGAAGTCATGCATGGAAATAAATTACAACTCCAACGGTCTATTTCCCTCACCCTGCACAGCAAAGGTGGGTTCTTTCTTCAGATTAGAATGAGAAAATCACTACCCATCTTCCATGTCACAAAGGTAATAACATCTGGGCATAAATTAATGTACATAATTAAAATTTTCATATTAACTTGTATTAGAATTTAGGCCACTATTTTCCATATTATACTACTATAATATGAGCTTCTTCAGAGAAAAATAAAAGTAAATTACCAGTTTCCAGTAGAACAAAATGTGAATAGAATAAATTTAACTATACTGTTATCCTAGCAACCAAAGTTTAAAAAAAATTGATGTGATAAAAAATGACACAAGAGAACAAATGCATCAAGTTGTTATGGCAACTAGGGAACGTGGGTAGAAATTTATGTATCTAGAATCCAAGAGAATATTCTAAGCAACTAAAATAAACATTTGCTTATTAAAATATCCTCCAAATAGTACTTATCTATAAGCATTAAAGTGTTTTCATTATTCTGTCTGCTTTTTCTTTTATTTCCAATGGGTGATTTTAAATTGGGAGCATTTGTATTTTCAGTTCAGCTTGCTTTTTGGCATCGATACACCAAGACGCAATTTAGTTTGCAGGAAATGGTGCAAAAGCCAATTTCAAAATAACATCCTCAATCATGTTTAGGTTTCTTTTATTCTTTTAATCTTCTTTTAACAAAATGTCTATTTGCTTTTTATTCTTAAAGAAGTTCTCCCTTACTTGATGAATCAAATTTATTATGTTCTTTTTACCTGGTTTTGGAGGTTGGCAGGGTGTGAGTTGAAGTATATGATAAATTTGGGTATTTAGAAAGTCTAACATTATAAGCATGCCTCTGTGTGCACGAGCACACACACATATACACACCACTTTTAGGAGCATAACTTGTTATTTGGAGCTGCTTTCTAGTGGCATGCTTCAATTTTCCTCATCACTTTTCTTATGCTTGTGTAGAGTATCTCCCTGTGGTCTGGGAAGGTGAGCTTTCTCATGACTACATGCATTTTTGTAATAATGTTTCCCACTGCCACTCACACTTTTCCCTTGTTACTTCTGTCTACTTGGTTGGTTCTTAATCACCTTTTTTTTTTTTTAATTTTTTTTTCCCAGTGGGTTTTGTCATACATTGATATGAATCAGCCATGGATTTACATGTATTCCCAATCCCGATCCCCCTCCCACCTCCCTCTCCACCCGATTCCTCTGGGTCTTCCCAGTGCACCAGGCCGGAGCACTTGTCTCATGCATCCCACCTGGGCTGGTGATCTGTTTCACCATAGATAGTATACATGCTGTTCTTTTGAAATATCCCACCCTCACATTCTCCCACAAAGTTCAAAAGTCTGTTCTGTATTTCTGTGTCTCTTTTTCTGTTTTGCATATAGGTTATCGTTATCACCTTTCTAAATTCCATATATATGTGTTAGTATGCTGTAATGTTCTTTATCTTTCTGGCTTACTTCACTCTGTATAATGGGCTCCAGTTTCATCCATCTCATTAGGACTGATTCAAATGAATTCTTTTTAACGGCTGAGTAATATTCCATGGTGTATATGTACCACAGCTTCCTTATCCATTCATCTGCTGATGGGCATCTAGGTTGCTTCCATGTCCTGGCTATTATAAACAGTGCTGCGATGAACATTGGGGTGCACGTGTCTCTTTCAGATCTGGTTTCCTCAGTGTGTATGCCCAGAAGTGGGATTGCTGGGTCATATGGCAGTTCTATTTCCAGTTTTTTAAGAAATCTCCACACTGTTTTCCATAGCGGCTGTACTAGTTTGCATTCCCACCAACAGTGTAAGAGGGTTCCCTTTTCTCCACACCCTCTCCAGCATTTATTGCTTGTAGACTTTTGGATAGCAGCCATCCTGACTGGCGTGTAATGGTACCTCATTGTGGTTTTGATTTGCATTTCTCTAATAATGAGTGATGTTGAGCATCTTTTCATGTGTTTGTTAGCCATCTGTATGTCTTCTTTGGAGAAATGTCTGTTTAGTTCTTTGGCCCATTTTTTGATTGGGTCATTTATTTTTCTGGAATTGAGCTGCAGGAGTTGCTTGTATATTTTTGAGATTAATCCTTTGTCTGTTGCTTCATTTGCTATTATTTTCTCCCAATCTGAGGGCTGTCTTTTCACCTTGCTTATAGTTTCCTTTGTAGTGCAAAAGCTTTTAAGTTTCATTAGGTCCCATTTGTTTAGTTTAATCACCTTTTATAATGTAGTTTAGAAGTCATTTTCCATGGTCTACCCATTTGATCCAAGTGTCCCTCACCGCTCTCCTCATAGCACTCTGTACATACTTACAGCTAAGCACCATAATTCTCATCAAAACAACATAAATAATACCACCATCATAACAGCTGTTACTTATTAAGCATCATCCATATTCCAGGGACTCTGCTAAGTACTTCTCAAGTAGTATTTCAATGGTGGTGGTTTAGTCACTAAGTCGTGTCTGACTCTTGCAACCCCATGGACTATAGCCCGCCAGGCTCCTCTGTCCATGGGATTCTCCAGGCGAGAATACTGGAGTGGGTAGCCATTCCCTTCTCCAGGGGATCTTCCCAACCCAGGAATCTAACCGGGGTCTCCTGCATTGCAGGCAAATTTTTTACCAACTGAGCTACAAGGGAAGCCCTTGTATTTCAATGAATTGCCACAAAATCTCTATCAAGAAAATGGTAAAAAGTCATTTTACAGGTAAGGGAAACTGAGACCCAGTGATTAAGTCACTTGATTTAAATCACATACTATATTATAGAAAAGAGACTTGAATCCAGGTCCAATGAAACATCAAAGTCCATGTTCTTTATCATTTAGTCAGTCACTGAAAATTTTTCTTTGGTTTGTTTCCCCTTTAGACTATGAAATCTTTGGCAACACTTCTGTGCCTGCACTGTAGTTGTTGACCAACAGAAATACAATATGAACCACAGATTTCAGCCATATAAAAAATTTAAAATTTTCCAGTAAATATACATTGCTGTTGTTGTTATTCAGTTGCTAAGTCAAGTCCAACTCCTTGTGACCTCATGGATTGTAGCTTGCAAGTCTCCTCTTTCCAAGAGGTCTCCCAGGCAAGAATATTGGATTGGGAGTGGGTTGCCATTTCCTCCTCCAGGAGATCTTCCTGGATCAGGGATCAAACCCACATCTTCTGCACTGGCAGGCAAATTCCTCACCACTGAGCCACCAGCGGAGCCCAGAGGTATGTAAAAAAGGCAAAAAGAAATAAAATTAATTTTAAAGTAGATTTAATTAAAACTCCTTGGTGGCTCAGATGGTAAAGAGTCTGCCTACAATGCAGGAGACGCAGATTTGATCCCTTGGTCAGGAAGATCTCCTGGAGAAGGAAATTACAACCCACTCCAGTATTCTGCCTGGGAAATCCCATTGATGGAGGAGCCTGGAAGGCTACAATCTATGGGGTCACAAAGTCAGGCCCTACTGAACAACTTCACAGATTTTAACTCAATATATTTAAAAATTACCACCATTTCTACATGTAATCAATGTAAAAATTATTGAGATATTTTACACTTCTTAGTACTAAGTCTTTAAAATCTACAACACATTTTATATGTATTGACATCTCAATCCATGTGTTTGTGATTACTATATTGGATAAGGCAGGTTTAACTCATTATTGCATGTCTATTAAGTACACACACACAGAGTACTCAATTAAAAAAAAGAATGTTTGCATAGGTTTAATAAATGAAATAATATAATAAATAATGTAATAAATAAATGCAAAGCACAGAAGTTGAGAATTGCTGATTTGCATTACAAAAAGGTCTAATTCACCTCTGAGGAACATTTAAAGGTCTATCTGTGGAAAAGTTAAAAGGGGCTATTTCTTAAGAGTATGCATAGGTATTAATGTACACATGTTATAATAGTTCCAGTATTACTGCCACATCCTGACCTATGATGAAGAATTGTCTGCTTAGCCTTGTTTTTAATCACAGCCATAACAGTGTCAGGCTTCCCTGGTAGCTCAGCCAGTAAAGAATCTGCCTGCAATGTGGGAGACCTGGGTTCAATCCCTGGTTTGGGAAGATCCTCTGGAGAAGGCAACGACTACCCACTCAGTATTCTGGCGTGGAGAATTCCATGGAGTATATAGCCCATGGGGTCACAAAGAGTGGGACACGACTGAGCCACTCCACCTTCACTTTTCACGTTCATAGCAGCATCTCAGTCAGTTCAAACTTTAGCCTCCCAATTATAAATCACACTTACTCTTGGGTTCCAGGTCTAAATTCACTACATATTTCATTTTCAAGTTGATGTAATCACTTTAATTAATAACTATTAAAGGTAGGTAAAGAAAACATAGTTTTAAATTATACCAAATCAAGTCAGCACATCTATATAATTATTTTAAAAGTATATATCAAAGTATACTATGCATTTTCATATTAAAGCAGGATTTTTTGAACCCATGGATATTTTGATACTGCAGTGATATTACTGGTAGAAATATTCAACATTTTTGAAAGCCATTTACAGGATAATAGCTAAGATGAATACTGCAGTATCTTCTAGATTCAAAAACTGAACATGGAATCACATCTCAACAGTAATATCCAGTATTAGTAAATCTGATCTTGGTGGGGGGAAATACTTAAGACTGACAATTGCTAAAATGCACATAATAAAATTATTCTTGCCTTAAGCTGAAGAAATTTAGATCTATAAAATTTGACATGGGAAAACTGACTTAAAAGAAAAAGTGGTACATGTTCACAAACAACAGCTTAAATTCACCATGACAGAGCTATAATCTGTACAATTTTACATGAACAAGAAATATAAATGAGTCAAATTTTTGTCTTGAAAGTTATGAGAAAAAAAAAATGATCCAAGTTGAAAGAACTTCATTAAAATAAGAATAAAATTTAAAAGGTTAGAAATGGAGGTGGTGAAATAGGAGGGAAGGGGGCAGGGCACAACATAGAAAAGAATGACATCGGCCTAGGACATGAGATAAACTGATTAGGACCAAATAAGGCCAAGAAGGCAAATGAGTTAACTTCTACTAGACCTTGAGTCTCGGGCTTCCCAGGTGGTGCTAGTGGTAAAGAATCTGCCTGCCAGTGCAGAAAAAAGAGATGTAGGTTCAATTCCAGGGTTGGGAAGATCCCCTGGAGGAGGGCATGGCAACTCATTCCAGTATTCTTACCTGGAGAATCCCATGGACAGAGGAGCCTGGTGGGCTACAGTCCATAGGGTCACAAAAAGTTGAACATGACTGAAGCAACTTAGCACGCATGCACACAGAGCTTGAGCCTCAGTGTACATTCACTGTTAAACATCAGCAAGCTAAGTGACACACCCACAGGCCCCATGACAGCTCCAAGGTCAACCATAAACACCAAAAAGTGGGCAGTGGCCCAGTTCCTGGAGATCCCCAACCTATTCTCCCATGCAACTGGACAGAATTCCAGTTGAGCTATTTCAATCCCTGAAAGATGATGCTGTGAAAGTGCTGCACTCAATATGTCAGCAAATTTGGAAAACACAGCAGTGGCCACAGGACTGGAAAAGGTCAGTTTTCATTCCAACCCCAAAGAAAGGCAATGCCAAAGAATGTGCAAACTACCGCACTATTGCACTCATTTCACATGCTAGTAAAGTAATGCTCAAAGTTATACAAGCCAGGCTTCAACAGAATGTGAACCATGAACTTTCAGATGTTCCAGCTGGATCTAGAAAAGGCAGAGGAACCAGAGATCAAACTGCCAACATCCACTGGATCATCAAAAAAGCAAGAGGGTTCCAGAAAAATATCTACTTCTGTTTTATTGATTATGACAAAGCCTTTGACTGTGTGGATCACAACAAACTTGGAAAATTCTTAAAGAGATGGGAATATCAGACCACCTTACCTGCCTCCTAAGAAATCTGCATGCAGGTCAAGAAGCAACAGTTAGAACCAGACTTGGAAAAATGGACTGGTTCCAAATTGGGAAAGGAGTAGTCAAGGCTGTTTATTGTCACCCTGTTTATTTAACTTACATGCAGAGTACATCATGAGAAACTCTGGGCTGGATGAAGCACAAGCTGGAATCAAGATTGCTGGAAGAAATATCAATAACCTCAGACATGCAGATAATACCACCCTAATGGCAGAAAGTGAAGAAGAACTAAAGAGTCTCTTGATAAAAATGAAAGAGGAGAGTGAAAAAGCTGGCCTAAAACTCAATATTCAGAAAACTAAGATCATGGCATCCTGTCCCATCACTTCATGGCAAATAGATGGGGAAATAATGGAAACAGTGACAGACTTTATTTTGGGGGGCTCCAAAATCACTGCAGATGGTGACTGCAGCCATGAAAGTAAAAGAAGCTTGCTCCTTGGAAGGAAAGTTATGACAAACCTAGACAGCACATTAAAAAGCAGACACATTACTTTGCCCACAAAGGTCCGTGTAGTCTAAGCCATGGTTTTTCCAGTAGTCATGTAAGGATGTGAGAGCTTGACCATAAAGCTGAGCACAGAAGAACTATGCTTTTGAGCTGTGGTGTTGGAGAAGACTCTTGAGAGTCCCTTAGACTGCAAGGAGATCAAACCAGTCAATGAATATTCATTGGAAGGACTGATGCTGAAGCTGAAACTCCAATACTTTGGCCACCTAATGCGAAGAACTGACACTGGAAAAGACCCTGATTCTGGGAAAGATTGAAGGCAGGAGGAGAAGGGGACGACAGAGAATGAGATGGTTGGATGCTGTCACCGACTCGATGAACAAGAGATTGAGCAAGTTCCGGGAGTTGGTGATGGACAGGGAAGCCTTGCATGCTGCAGTCCAAGGGTTTGCAATGAGTTGAACATGACTGAGCAACTGAAATGATCTGATTCTCCCACTCATTAGTTTATGAAATTATCAACCCCTATAAAAACTGACAACCCCATACCCTGGGGCCACTCCTGTCTTCTGAGATGGCCCATAATAATATTATTTAGAGATTAACATTATCGGTCTTTATCAGTTAATCTTTAAGTAAATCCATTTCCTACCTATTTTACCTATTAGTTTATCTCTGACTAAATCCTTTCTGTAATGAGACATTAAGAACCTGAACTTCATTAAGTCTTAAGACTAGGTATGTAATGTCAGTTAAAACACTGTGGGTTCAAGTCTATATCTGGGTTTTGGCTGGGCCTGAGTCCCAGCATAAGGGTTCAAGTCTCAGTCTGAGTTACAGGTTTCAGTGGGACTTACTAGAATAGTGAAGTGCCCTCTTTACAAACAATGATAAAACTAGACAAAACTGCTGAAGATGACCATTTTAGGACCATGAAAATCGACCAAAGGCATACAAGTTGAAAAATGTTTATAATTAAAAAAAAAAACTACTCAACATGAGATAATGTTCTTATTAGTTAGAAATTAGTATTATTATTATCTTATTATTAGATAAATTAGTATCACTCTTGCCTGGGCCTACTCCCATCTCTGCTTCTCCCAGCTTAGCTAGTTTAACAGTTCTAGCAGAATGGGAAAAGTTATTTAAAAACAAGAAAAAGAAAACAGTATCTTTGCTACCCAAAGGGAATCACTGGATTTGGAATGGAACATGAAAAAAATCCACACCCAGTGACACTGGTAGTGATAGCAGCAATCTCTGTAGCAAGGACTGATGCTGAAGCTCCAACACTTTGGCCACCTGATGAAAAGAGCCAACTCATTGGAAAAGACCCTGATGCTAGGAAAGATTGAGGGCAAGAGGCGATCGATAGAGGATGAGAGTTGGATGGCATCACTGATTCAATGGACCTGAGTTTAAGCAAACTCTGGGAGATAGTGAAGGACAGGAAAGCCTGGTGCGCTGCAGGCCCTGGGGTCACAAACAGTCAAACACAACTTAACGACTGAACAACAACTGTAGCAAGTAAACAGAGAAAGCCAGTAGCTTGACTAACCTGAGGCTGAGGTACTGGCTTGGGTATGCAAAACACCAGGAGATTAGTCAGAAGTTTAACAGGAAGATCCAAGGAAATGAAATAGCCATAAAGGGCTTTGAAAAGCTATTCATACAGCCTTGACTGACAGGAAAGCCTTGCAAAAGCCTATCTTGGGTCTGCTCACCCCCGTGCGGTAAAGCCAATCTACTGACACCCATTTGTGGTAAAGGAACGTGTAGCCTTTACTACAGGGCGCCAAGCAAGGAGTTAGGCGGTCAGCACCCATATAGCCTGAACTCCCCTGTGGGTTTCAGCAAAGCATTTTTAAAGGCAAGATGAGGGAGGGGAGTTTCAGGGTATGTGATCAGCTTTGGTACTATTCTCTGATTGGTTGATGCTGAGGTAACAGGGCAGTGTCACAGGGTTAATATTATTCATCCTTAGGCTCTATTAGGCCTAGGAGCTATTGCTTATGGTCATCAAGTAGTTAACATCCTCTGTTTGGTGGGGGTTTTCAGTTCTGTAAAACAACACAGGAAATGTGCATTGGATACGATTAACTGGAGCTATTGAAGAGGAGTTACAGCAGAGAATATGCAGGAGGAGTCTCTCCCCAGAAAGTCTCATGGGGTCCAGCTCAGTGACAAGGGGAGACCAGACAGGGCCCTGGCCTCTCCAACCATCGCTGGCTGAGTACAGAGCACCAGTGTAGAGGAGATAAGAGAACACTCGAAGAAAGTAAAACTTGACATTGACTTGTAAACTGCTTGAACACTGAATGGACTGCTCAAGCCAAACACAGATCCATCAGTGGAGGGTACAAGCCTTACGGACAATGAATTCAGACTTGATCTCTAACCAGATATTGGGGTGATCTATAAGAATACAGGCTTCAAAATAGAAGCAAGAATTTAAAAGTCTAAGCTGAGTTTATACATATATGACAACAAAAGTCTGGTTCTTAAAATAAATACTTGAATGCATGAGACAAGTGCTCAGGGCTGGTGCACTGGGAAGACCCAGAGGGATGGGATAGAGAGAGAGGCGGAAGGGGGGATTGGGATGGGGAACACATGTAAATCCATGGCTGATTCATGTCAATGTAAGGCAAAAACAACTACAATATTGTAAAGTAATTAGCCTCCAACTAATAAAAATAAATGGAATAAATAAATAAATACTTGATAAATTATTGTTGTTTAGTCGCTAAGTCATGTCTGACTCTTTTGTGACCCCATGGACTATAGCCCTCCAGGCTCCTCTCTCCAGGGGATTTCCCAGGTAAGAATACTGGAGTGGGTTGCCATTTCCTACTCCAGGGGATCTTCCCGACCCAGAGGTTGAACCCACGTCTCCTGCTTGGCAGGTGGAATCTTCACCTGAGCCACCTGGGAAGCCCATGTGATAAATTAGGTTTTACAAAAATTTAAAACTTCTATTCTCTGAAAGACTATTAAGAAGATGAAAAACAATACATGAATTAACAGAAAATGCTTGCAAATCACATATCCAACAAAAGGACTTGAATCCAGGATACAGAAAGAACTCCCCAAACTCAACCTTAAAAATGTACAAGTGACTTGAACAGTTACTTCACCATAGAAGATAATAAGAATAGAAAATGATCACATGAAAAGCATCATTATCCATCAGGAAAAGCAAATTAAAACTCAATGAGATACCACTGCCTACCTACAGACCTATTAAAATAGCTAAAACAAACAAACAAACAACACTGACAGTAGCTAGTACTGGTGAGGATACAGAGCAATTAGATCTCTCACACATTGCTGGTTGGAGGGCAAAATGTCCTAGTCATCTGGAAAGGGCTTGACAGTTTCTTATAAAGTTAAATAAATATTTATCAAATGACCCAGAAATCCCACTCCTGGATATATACTCTAGAGAAATGAAAATTTCTATTTACACAAAAGTTGGATGTGACATTTTATAAATGCTCCATTCATAATCACCCAAAGTGAAAAAATACAAATAGTGGGTGGGTGAATGAATAAGCACATCCATTCATTCAATGTAATACTACTTAACAATTTAAAAACTCAAACTGTTTATACACACAATAATGACTGCATCTCAAGGCATTATGCTGAGTGAAAGAAGCTACTCTCAAAAGATTACAAAAGGTATGATTCTATTTATATAATATTATAATATCTTTGAAAAGACCAAACTATAGCAATGGGGAATAAATGAATAGTTGCTATAGACTAGAAGGAGGGAGATGGTGTGACTATTGAAAGTTAACTTAAGGGAATTTGGGGGGGTAACAGAATTGCTCTGTATCTTGATTATGGCAGTGATTACATGTATTAAAATTCATAGAACTGTATACCAAAAATTTCATACTTACTTTATGATGATTTGAAAAATTGTTATAAGAAAACCATCATTAAATTATATATCACAATGGATTTCATGGTATATATATTAAATTTCAATAGCTATAAAAATGAAAGTTGATGAAAAACTAAAACTACCTAATGCATTCAGGACTGTTAAAGGTACAGACCTTCTAGGAATTAAAGCTGGTTCACTCCAGCAAACAAGGAACCATTAATAGTTCAGGTACTAGAATATACACACACACACACACACACACACACACACATATATATATATATATAAAAATTCACAAAAAAGATTAAATTGGTTTAACAGAGTTTACCCCAGAAAATTCTCCCTTGAGCAAAATTACTGGTATAGTCCTATTAAAAGTATTCACGTTCATACACTATGTGTTTAATCATTCTTAGAATCAGAAAATTTGGACCTAAGTATTTCCTGAGTCAAAAGTGTATGCATAACTTTCTATACTCTTTGCCAAGACATTTTTGGACCCTGTAGTGCAACCGAATACCAGAAGTTAAATCTGTTTCTTTTAACCAATACTATGCCATCTGTCATACCCTGCCCCCACCACACACACACACACACACACACACACACATCCATGCACAAACATGCTTCTACACGAGGCCACTTAAGTTCCACTGGCCACAAAGATCAATCTCTATGAAATACAAGGAAGAAAAAAGTCCCAATCAGGATGAAAAATTTATTGACATGCTCCCAAATGAATTCATGCCAAGAAAATCTTTATCCCATCACTAATTTCCAGTGCATGGAAATGGCTTTCTCAGGGGTGTTGAAGGAAAGCTTGGGACCGTGACAGCAAATGGCTACAATGAGACTTCTCAGCCTTTCTCCCTCACAGCTGTATCTCACACACAGTGTATGACCAAGTATGTGGATCTGTTATCCATGTTTTTTCCCCAAGCACAGACTTGATGGAAATGGCCTTACCATGTGCAGACATACCAGCACAGTTGAACTATACATATTGAATACCTATTATATGCCTTACACACATTATTTAATCCTTAAAATAAATTTGAGAGGTAGCTACCATTATTTACACATTATCCTAAGCCTTGTGAGACTCAGAAGTGTTAAGTTTCCCAAAGTAACGTAGTTATCTTAAAATATCCCATGAAAAATTTATCACTGACATTGTACATGTGAGAGAAGTAAAATAATTCAGCCAACATTACAGAAATAGGAAGGGGATGAACTAGAATTAGAATGTAATATGATTATTACAATTAATGATCAGATGAATGAAATTGAAATGAATGAAATTTGTTCAAAAATGAACAAATTTATATGTTTAGTAGGGCAGATTAGAGGTGAGATAAGAATATAGGTCTAATTATTGGGGAGTACTATAAACAGATTATGAAGAGGACATCTCTTGGTAAATGTCATATTACACTTGAAAATATGTGGGTCATTTTCAAATATCTTTTGATACTGCCTTTTAACATCATTCCACAGTGATAAAAGAACAGACTCTGTATGACTTCAATACCTTTAGGCCGTCAAATCTTTGCACCTTGTTTTATGTGCCTGGGTACGTTCCAGGGTCTCCTAGTTTACAGTCTATGGGAACTTGTATAGAATTTGTACCCTGCTGTTGTGTGAAAATTATATAGATCTTAATTATGTTAAATTGATTCACAGTGCTTTTCAGGTCTACTATATCCTTCTACTTTTCTGCATAATCATTTTATCAATTTTTGAGAGTTTGATATTGAAACTCCAACTAAAAATCCGAGTTTTTCTACTTAAAAAATAATTGTAATATATAGTGGAACTGTAGGTGACCTTGTTCTGTATTTTCCAAGTCTCCTGTAAATGTGTTATCCTACTTTCATAACTTAAAAAAATAAACATTAAAAAGAGTACATTTAGAGACAAAATGATTTAGGGTATGTACTATGTACGACCTTGGACACATGAGACACCTGTGCCTTGGTTTCCTCACCTGTAAAATGATAATAATAAAATCTACTTCAAAAGTTCAAAGTGTGAATGATATAAAGACTGTACTGTGTTTGATACATAGTAATTACTTCATAGAAACAGCAGTTACTACTACCATTATAAACTTGCACAATTAACTTCATCCACAGAGGAATTCTGATGGGATGTGACTCAGTATCAGTTATCTTTAAAGAATGGGGTATGGAGGTCAAGCGCACAGAACAAAGGGGACCTAGGTGAGGAACCACAGGGGTTCCTGAACGGCCGGGTACCACAGTGACATATCCGAGACCCTTGAGATGAAAGTAAGTGGAACAGTCATCGCAGTAGGAAGTAGAAGAGGATTTTAACATTTAATAGGTACTTATTAAATGCTTAGAACTATGATAGCTATGTTACATTCTTTATCTTATTTAATCTGGAATCAGGAGACCCAAACTTTTATTCTAATTTCCATTAGAATCCAAGATAACATCAAATCCTATTTCTTCCTTTTGAAATTTCTGAGAGTCTTTGTCTCCTGTTGTTCCTCTCGTTCCTCCTCCCGTCTCCCTGAATCAAGAACTCATCCTCTTACCCTCTCTGCCTGAATTGGCATAAAAACACTGCACTCTCTGCTTTCCACTTCAATTTACCCAAGTTCCTTAGATCAGTGTAGAAAGCAATAATCCTTTGTATAAAGACAAGACCATTCTTTGTCTGTTTGTTTTGCTTTTCCCAGCTATATTAAGGTAAAACTGACATATAACATAAGTTTAAGTTGTACAACATATGGTTCAATCCACTTACATATTGCTAAATGATCACCACCACAGCATTTGCGAGCACCTACACCACATCACTACCTACCATTTCCTTTTTATGATACAAAGATCTACTCTCTTAGCAACTTAAAGGTATATATTACAGTATTAATTATAATCACCATGCTGTATATTAAAGCCCAGAACTTACTTAAAAAGTGGAAGTTTGTATTTACTCTTTGACCAATACCTCCCCATTTTCATGGCAACCCACTCCAGTAACCTTGCCTGGAGAATTCCATGGACAGAGGAGGCTGGCGGGCTACAGTCCACGGGGTCACAAAGAGTTGGACACGACTGAGCGACTAACACTTTCACTTCTTTTTTTTCCCCATTTTCCCCACAGCCCAGGTTCTTGTTACCATTATCCTACTGTTTCTATGAGTTTGGTTTTTTTTAGATTCCACTTATAAGTGAGATAGTATCATATTTGTTGATCACTGGTTGACTTACTTCACTAAGCAGTATGTGACAACATGGATGTTGTCACAAATGCAAGATTTCCTCCTTTCTCAAGGCTGAAAACAGTCATGTATGCTCCTGATCATGTTTAGAGCTTCTTTGCTTGCTATAGTCCTGTGGGGTTCCTAAATAAATCCTCATGGGCTATTAGAGCCAGGCAATCCAGGGATCCATCCCTCAGGCAACAGCCAGAAAAGCCAGACTACCAGAAGTAAACACAAGCTCCTCCCAGGGAGATACTAGTTACTCAGAGCAGGCTAACGGGGGAGAGCACAAGGAAGGATGGCAGTGGGCCCCCAGACACTCACTAAACTAGAAGGCTGACCCCTTGGAGAGCAGCTTTTAAAGTAAGCAAATAAGCCCTAATCAGAGAAGAACTGGGAGACGGACTTTTTTTTGCCTACTCCTGAGCTGAGCCTAAAGAGGGCTTGAACTCCCACGAATAACAGTTTTTTTGTTTACTATAGTCCTCTGGGTCTCAGGGATGCAAGCTCCAGATGCAAGCTCCACTGGCTTTCAGAACTAGGTGTTGTGGGGGGGCCCATCCCTTGGGTGGGAGCCTTAGAAGTTGGAGCTCTATACGTGAGGTCCTAACCCTTCACTCCTTAGGGAGAAGCTAGAGTTCGGGTTTCCTCCCAGTTGAACAACATTGTGCCGGAGGTGTGGTTTACAGCTGAAGTGTGTCTTAGTATTTCTGATCCACTTCAGTGTATGTCTATTCCTCACTCCCCAGTATATAGGAGCCACTCAGGCTCTGGATGTCGGAGGGAACGGCATGAACTATTCACTCAGTGTGTACGTGGGAGGAGGGCAGTTCAGGAGCCACCTCTGTCACCGTCTCTAAAGACTGCATGTTTTCCTTTCTAAACAGATATAATTCACATACGAAGTAGGAAATGGCAACCCATTCCAGTATTCTTGCCTGAAAAAGCCCATGGACAGAGGAGACTAGCAGGCTACTGTTCACGGGGTCACAAAGAGTCGGACAGGACTGAGTGACTGACCAATGATGATGATAATTCACCTATCATAAAATTTGATCTTTTGGGGTGTACAAAGCAGTGGTTTTTAGCATATTCTCATCACCAGTATCTACTTCCAGGACATTTTCATCACCCCAGAAAGAAACTCCGTATCCATGAGCAGTCATTACCTATCCTTTCTTCAACCAGTCCCTGGCAATCTACTTTCCTATCTCTCTGGATTTGCGTATTCTGGACATTTCATACAGATGGAACCATACATGTTTTATATGCCTACTTATTCCACTTAGTGTAACGTGTTCAAGGTTTATCCATGTTTCAGCTTGTATCAGCACTTCATTCCCTTGTATGGCTGATGAATATTACATTGGAAAGATATAGATATATACGCCACTTTATTTCATATAACTGATTCTGCAACTTCTCCTGCCCACATTGGTTCTTCCTTTCTCTAAGCCTTTCTGAGCTTATAATCAAGCTACACATTGGGACTTTATTCACTGGCTGCTTCACCTTAACCCCTTTGTTTCCCTGAGTTCAGGGACCACAACTTGTAGCTTCTCTGCCTCCCTTCATCATCTATAGTTGAACTGAACATATAAATGAGGTGGGTTTTAGCTTGTAATGTGTACAATCAGGCACCTGTTCTGTGTAGACTTTTGGTTAAATCATTTAACCTCTCTGAAGCAGTGGATCAGAAAAGCAAGACTCATGGATGAAATCATAAAGCATATTTACACTTTCTCCTATTTTTCCATTAAACTTATGCAATGTGGGAAGTTCTTTGCCACTGGACAGAAACTCAGGCAGTCCCATGACATTTATGCTCACTCTTTGGGGAAAAAAAAAAATTCTATAGTCACTTTAAATGTCAACATTGTGTCAGTTCAGTAATTAAATCTCATCTATATAATAAAATCAGCTTCTACCAAAGTTTCTAACCCCTTCACTGTTGGAGTACAGAAAGGAGAAACGGAGAGTTTAGGAAAGTTTCTCCTTAACTAAAACTCTCACTAGACTTGAGGACCTGGAGGAGGCTGACAGGAACAAAAAAAAAATATTTCTCCCCAAATCTCTCCTAATCTCCAGCTATCCAGTACTCATATCATAACTTCAGATGTAGGATAGTCACCTAAGTGGTTCTCAGGCATGGTATTCAAATAACTCACTTTTCAAATGCATCATTTTAACATCCTTTACATACACATTATTCTGGAACTTGTTTTCTCATCTGTGGAATGATCGTAACAAAATTTATTTGTATATGAATTATGTGAAGTTGCTCAGTCATGTCTGACTCTTTGTGACCGCATGGACTGTAGCCTCTGTCCATGGGATTTTCCAGCCAAGAATACTGGAGTGGGTTGCCATCCTCCTTCTCCAGGGGATCTTCTCAACCCAGGGATCAAACTCAGGTCTCCCACACTGCAGATAGACTCTTTACCATCTGAGCTACCAGGGAAGACAATGTATATGTATTTCTGTATATGTATATTATATTACATATGTATACATTACATCAAATATCATACATATATTACATATATGTATATATATATTACACATTGTATGTATATGTATATTACATCAAATATCATATTGTATACCTCAATATATATACAAATTTTATTTGTTAATTATACCTTAATAACAGTGGGGAGAAATCTATTTTGTATGATTTTTGTGACACACAAGTGAAATAGGGATTGTGTGGTCTGGTCTCCTGCATTCAAGAATGTCCAAGGTGCATACATTTTTTTTTTTATCATTTCTGTAATCAAGGTCCAACTATCTACTTCCTCAGTAGGCTGCTTCAGTAATTCCACCACTCTTGCACTGAAAATGATTTTGCTTAAACTAGTTTGGCAGGGATTTTGAAAGTGCATTTCCTAGAAAGGGGCTTCTGTGATAGCTCAGTTGGTAACGAATCCGCCAGCAATGCAGGAGACCTCGGTTCGATTCCTGGGTCGGGAAGATCCACTAGAGAAGGGATAGGCTACCCACTCCAGTATTCCTGGGTTTCCCTTGTGGCTCAACTGGTAAAGAATCTGCCTGCAATGCAGGAGACCTGGGTTTGATCCCTGGGTTGGGAAGATCCCCTGGAGATGGGAAAGGCTACCCACTCCAGTCATTCTGGACTGGAGAATTTCATGGACTGTATAGTCCATGGGGTTGCAAAGAGTTGGACACCACTGAGCAACTTTCAGTTTCACTTTCCTAGAAAGTGTTTGATAGGTTGTTATGCAAACTTATAATTAATTCCATGAATGCATAGGATGATGTGAAAGACATTATTCCTAATCTCCTACTTCAAATTATGATGTTATTGAAAGCAATCCTATTGCTTATTGATTGACTTTATAATAAGTAATTCAAAATGAATTTATAAAATAAATTTGTAATAAAAATATTTTATTTTTTGTTTATTTTGTGTTTATTTTGGTTCCACAAAAAAAAAAAATTTTTTTTAAGGTACATACTGCTCCCTCATGGTCTTGAGACTATGAAATCTATTATCACTAAACAAGTATTAATTATTTTAGATGAAATATTAACCTGTCGTAATGTGAAAGTGAAAGTCACTGAGTCATGTCCGACACTTTGTGACCCCATGGACAATACAGTCCATGGAATTCTCCAGGCCAGAATACTGGAGTGGGTAGCTGTTCCCTTTTCCAGGGGATCTTCCCAACACAGGGATCGAACGCAGGTCTCCTGTATTGCAGGCGAGTTCTTTACCAGCTGAGCCACCAGGGAAGCCCAACAATACTGGAGTGGGTAGCCTATCCCCTCTCCAGGGGATCTTCCTAAACCAGGAATCAAAGTGAGGTCTCCAGCATTGCAGGCGGATTCTTTACCAGCCGAGATACCAGGGAACCCCAACCTGCTGTAGCATGACTCTAAATACTCATTTTCCTTTGGAATGAGAACCCTTATACTAGGTAGCTTCATAAGGACTAGCAAACGCTACCCAGTTCTACCTCCTTTACACTTGGAGAAACTGGAGCACAGAAGGTGAAGTGGTTGTTCAAGGTCTTATAATCAGTAACAAAGAGGAAATTTGAATCCCAAACCCTTGACTTCTATTCCAGTGGTACTTCTATCATTTTCCAATTTGACAACAAATGAGAAGTACTTGACACAGGCACTTCAGAGACTGGAGCTTTCTTCTGTGTGAATTTTAACAGAGGTAGAATTTAAGAAAAAATTATTCAAACTTTGCCTTATTTTGAATTTTCTCCATGGTTTGCTAATTAGATAACATGCAAAATATGCAATCCTAACTGAGAAAATATCAACCCAACAGGGGTGTGCTGGTCACTGTTTAACAGTACAGTTCCCAGTGGACAGGAGTTCTGATTAATAGTGGTGGCTGCTTTTTTTCATAGTATAAATACTCCCACCATGACCAATTTCAAGCTACCAACATGATGCTGAGCAGGTGGCAAAATTCCTTGAAAATTTTAAAAATCAGTTTCAAGAGCTGATGACAAGCGAGCTTTAGAGCACCACTGGAGCCAACGCTTTTTCCTCCAGAGCGGAAGCTGACTTGAGCATTTACTTGTTAGAATTCGGGAGGTTTCATTGGTAAAATAAGCTTAAGTGTTTTAAGAACAGCTATATAGTTAATATGGATAATTATCATGAAATTAGAATACTTTATCTAAAATGCAAGGGAAAAGTAGCTTTCTCTCGCAATTTCCCCTAACTAGATATGAGAGAAAGTATTCAATCTTCATACACACAATTCTCTGGAAAGAAGTAATATTTAAGAGAGGACAGAAATCAAGTGTAAGCACCGTTCTATGAGAACCACATTAAAGCAATCAACTGTACCTATTTCATTTTGTCACCTTATAATCCGCTCATAAAACACAATAGACTGGCTATGTCTATACAAAGTCTGAAAGTTTCTCTCTACCTTGTAAAGATCAAAGAAAACAGGGGAGATTTAAAGTGTCTTGTGAAACGTGGTTATGGCAAAGTACAGGAGTACTAAATTGTTAGACCTCTATGTAATAAGAGAACCATATAATCTGGTAGAACTTTTTCAGATATAATCGAACCTTACTTTTTACAGCTGACATATTACTAAAATGATGTGTGTGTGTTACACTGAAAAGTCAAGCCACATTTTAGATTCAAGGCTCTATTTTTTCTTTTTTGCTCTTAAGACATCTTTGAAAATCTAATAAAAACTGAACTCTTTCACGGAAAATACACATAACTGAACACACAGAAAATTTTGCATAAAATATTAACAGACTGACAGACGTTTTATAACTCAACCACTGGCTTCTAGACTCACATGAAAAACCTGTATTTTTAGTATAAAGGAAATCTGGTTATTCAATGACAACCTAAGACAATTACTTAAGAAAGGCGAAAGGATTAATGGTAAAAGAAAACAACCATATTTATATTTTCCATAAATTAATCTTTTATTTATGGAGTTGAAAGACAAAGTCATAGACATAAGGAGATAAGGGATTTAAGGGTCAAATACAAAAATGAAGGTCAACTCCTTCATTTTGCAAATGAGGAAACAGAGGCGCCGAGCACTGAAACAACTAGAACAGTCTCCATGATTGGGAGGCTTCAGGCCATTGTGTCACAGAGAGAGCCCTGGGTGTCAGAAGCCCTGGATTCCAATTAGGTCCTGACATTTATGACCTACAGGGTGCTGGGCATATTGTTTAGCTTATTTATAATGCAAAGCTGTTCAAAGAATTAAATAAGGTATTTATGAAAATAGTGAATATTAAAATAACATATAACAAGTTAAAAGCTTATAATTATGCTATGGAATGGGAGAATATATTGATATCTAAAAATCACATATCTGATAGGGGGTTAACATCCAAAATATGTAAAAGCTTCTTACAACTCAATGATAAAGTTATAAACAATTAAAATCAGGAGGAGACCTGAATAGACATTGTTCCAAAGAAAATAAGCGAGATGGTCAACAGGTACACAAAGAATACTAACATTGCTAATCAGAAAATGCAAATCAAGACCACAATGAGATATTGCCTCACATCTTTTAGAATGGCTATTATCAAAAAGACAAGAAATAACAAGTGCTGAGAAGGATGGAGAAAAAGAGTATATCGCTGTTGGCAGGAATGTAAACTGTTGCAGCCACTATAGAAAGTATGGACACTGCTCAAAAATTAAAAACAAAACTACCACGTGTTCTAAAAATTTCACTTCTGGGAACTTATCTAAAGGAAAAAAAAAAACACTAACTTGAAAAGATATCCCACCCCCATATCCACTGCAGCATTATTTACAATAGCCAAGACATGGAAATAACCTAAATGTCCATCAATGGACGGATAAAGAAAATGAGGGAGAGGGAGACATATTATTCATATATTTAGAGAGAGAGAGATACAAAATATCATTCAACCTAAAAACAAAAAAAATCCTGTCATTTTCAAAAACATTTGAAAACATTATGCTAAATGAAGTCAGACAGAGAAAAACAAATATCATACAATCTCCCTTATATGTGGAATGTAACAAATAAACAAACTGAACTCATAAATACAGAGACAGATTGGTGTTTGCTGGAATAGGCATGGGGACTAGGCAAAATGGATGATGGTAGTCAAAAGGTACACTAATCCTGGGGGTGTAATGTACAGCATGATGATCATAGTTAATAAACTGCATTGTATTCATATATCTAAAGGCAGCTAAGAGAGCAGATCTTAAAAATTCTCACAACTAGAAAACAAATTTCTAATTATGCATGGTGATGAGTATTAACTAGACTTATTGTGGTAACAATTTTGCAATTTATACATATAATGAATCATTATGCTGTATGCCTGCTGCTGCTGCTGCTGCTGCTGAGTCACTTCAGTCGTGTCTGACTCTGTGCGACCCCATAGACGGCAGCCCACCAGGCTCCCCCGTCCCTGGGACGCCCCAGGCAAGAACACTGGAGTGGGTTGCCATTTCCTTCCCCAATGCATGAAAGTGAAAAATGAAATCGAAGCTGCTCAGTCGTGTCCGACTCGCAGCGACCCCAGGGACTACAGCCTACCAGGCTCCTCTGTCCATGGGATTTTCCAGGCAAGAGTACTGGAGTGGGGTGCCATTGCCTTCTCCAGCTGTATGCTTAAAACTACTATAATTTTATATATCAATTATATTTCAACAAAAACATCAATAAAACATCAGTAACATCCAGTGTTGGCAATATAGTCATGGGTACAATTTCTTAGGAGGGCTATTTCTACTAAAATCTTGACTTCCTTTCTGGTTATCTATCCTAAAAAAATACTCACATATTGAACTAAGATACCTGGTCAAGGTTATTCATTGCAGCATTGTTTGTAATAGTGAAAAATCAGAAATAGCCAAAATATTATTTCTCTAAGAAAAATTGCTCAAATAAATTAAGGTACACCCTTATAGAATGATGCACAGCTTTTAAAAAGAATGAGGTAAAATTATTTACCTCATTATATATGACAGATTATAAATGACAGATGAGCCATATTTTTTGTGCATATGAATCTTATTAGATTCAGGTCTAGCAAACATCTGAGATAAAGTCTTCTATAAAGAAAAAAGGTGCAAAGGTGCTGGGATTAGTGGTCATAGAAGGACATCTATTACAAAGCAGGATAACAGAACACTACATTAGGAGTTAAGGGATCTAGGTTCAAGCTCTGAATCTGCTATTAACTAGTAAAACTGACAAATCACTTCAGACCTCTAGGTCTCCTTGGTCATGTTATAACATTTATCATTTTTTAAATTGGAATATAATTGCTTTATAATGTTGTATGGGGAGCAGAGGTTCTTAAATATTTTCAGAGATGTCTCAACCAGACCCCTCAAGAACACAATGAAAACTTAACATCTGTATGCTATTGTTTAGTCGCTAAGTCCAGTCCGAATCTTGCGACCCCATGGACTGTAGCCCGCAAGGCTCTTCTGTCCATGGGATTCCCCAGGTAAGAATGCAGGAGTGGGTTGTTATTTCCTTCTCCAGAGGATCTTCCTACATTGGCAGGCAGATTCTTTACCACTGAGCCACCAGGGAAGCCTGTAACATGTGTATAACCTTTGGCAAGTTGCTTAACCCTTCCGAGCAACAGTTATTTAATTCACCTGTGAACTGTGAATAATACTATTCCTCAAGTTTGTTGTGAGACTCAGATGGCATAATGAATAAAGCATTACCATAGTGTAATTGTGCAGTAAAAGCAGTTCTGTCATAATGACGGTGTTCAGACACTTTCAGGGAATCTGCACCCTTTCACAAGGTTCTGAATAAACCATTTGAAGGCCCAGTGGAAAGGAAATACTCCTTCTGGAACTTTTGTTAGAAAGACCAAACTATAAACTTCTATACATCTGTCTGTAGTTTTTACTAATTCAATATCTAGAGCTGTGCTGTCCAATATAGTAGCCACTAGTCACATGTGGCTATTAAACACTTGAAATGTGGTTAGTGTGGCTGGGGAGCTTTACTGAACTGTACTGTAAGTATAAAACAGATACTGGGTTTTAAGGACCTAAAGAAACAAAAAAGAATATAAATTTCTCACTATTACTGGTGCTGATTAGGAATGCACGTTTTAGTCACTTCCTAGGCATGAAACGCTACCAGTAACAAGCAGGTCTTCATCAATCTGATTTTTCCTGTGTCTTTTTTCTTTTTCAAATTAGTAACTTTTGTTAAAGTAATGGTATATAAAATGTTAAACAGCTAATAACTACTTCATACACTTGAACCCAAATTACAGACATAAATTAGATCCAGAATTAAAAGCAATATAACCCTCTAAGTCCAAGGTAAACAGCTCAATCACTGCAATTAACTGTTATCAAATAAAGACTAGCTTTCTCTCTCAGTTCAGGGCCATCCCTTGGTATAGCTCTAACCTACTTTCTGCTTCCCTCTGTCCTCTAATGCTTATCAGAATGTAGATACTAACTGCCCACCATTTTAACAGAGCATTCTTTTATTAAATTGATTTGTGATTAAGATGGAAAACTATTTTAACATTTTTGCTTTAAAAACATGACATATTGCATTTATTGCATATGCATTTATTGATTAAAATAAAAAATACTGACTATGCCAAATATCAAGGATGTGGAACAACTGGAACTCTCATACATGGCTGCCGGGAGTGTAAACTTGTACAGTCATTTTGGAGAATTATTTGGCAGTTTCTTGTAAGTTAAGTATACATCTATCCTGTTGTTGTTCAGTAGCTAAGTCATGTCTGACTCTTTGAAATCCCATGAACTGCAGCACACCAGGCTTCCCTGTCCTTCACTATCTCCAGGAGTTTGCTCAAATTCTTGTCAGTTGAATCAAGGATGCTATCTAACCATCTCATCCTCTGCCACCCCCCTTATCTTTTTGCCTTCGTTCCCAGCATCAGCATCTTTCCCAATGAGTCAGCACTTTGCATCAGATGGACAAAGTACTGTTGTTTCAGCATCAGTCCTTCCAGTGAACAGTCAGGGTTAATTTCTTTTAGGATTGACTGGTTTGATCTCTTTATAATCCAAGGGACTCTCAATAGTCTTCTCCAGCATCACAATGCAAAAGCATCTATCCCATGACTCAGGAATTCCATGTCTTAGAAGTCACCAAAGAGAACTGAAAACGTAGGTGTATGTAAAGACTTGTACAAAAATGTTCATAGTAGCTTTATTCATAATAACCAAAATTTGCAAGTAGCTCAACAACAGATAAATGAACAAGTTGTTTTATATTAACACAATGTAATATTACTCAGCAATAAAGTAATGCACGTAAAAACATCAATGAACTGAAGGCGCCATGTTGAGCAAAAGAAGTCTAACACGAATGCACAGATTCTATATGATTCCATTCACATGAATTTCTAAAAGAGGCACAACTAATCAATGGTGACAAATGAGTCTGAGGGTTATGGGTGAGGTGACTAGACAGAGGGAAAGAGAACTTTCTAAGGTGATAAAAGTTTTGGAGAGTGGTTTTGAGTGTACACAAATAACAAAGTTTATTGAACCAAGTGTTTAAGAAAAATGTATTTTACTGTAGGTAAACTGTGACTCAGCTATTATTTGACTTTGTTTTATAAATATTAGTTCAAGTTTTATAAATATTAGTTCTAAAAATCTCCCTCTCTTGTAATACATCTACTTTTTAACAACTACCAAAGGTGACTCTTATGTAGATGGCTCTTTGACCTCTCTATGGAAAGCACTATCTATGAGGGATTAAAACTTGTCCTTTTCCTAATATTATACTTTCCATAGAATAATAAAAACAAAAAATAAAATAGAGCTTTTGCCATAACTCTAGGAAGCTGCACATACATGAGGCACAAGTAAGTAGAAACAGTAAGCCACTCATTAATTACATGGCCACACTGTAGGTCCCAAACCTGGGTGCACCTCACGAGCAAACAGGCTACATTATAAAATATGTCCCATACTGTACCAATAATGCAGAATCTTTCTGTGGTGAGCCCGGAAATCTGTGCTTTTAAAAGTTCACCCAAGGGATTCAAATGAGCAGCCTAATTTAGGAAAGGCTGATCCAGATAGTAAGTATTAGCTAAGAAAGAAATCAAAGTGCGCTTTAGTCATCTGTTCAACCATACATTTTCTTTGTATCAGAAAGATACAGGCCTAATCTTTTTATTCTCAATTTTGGAAAACATAATGCAAAATACTTGCATTCCTTTTATTCAATAACCAGTAGGGGCAATGGTTTATAGTAGAAAGACCTAAGAATTTTAAACCAGGTAGACCTGAGTTGGAATTTTAGTTCTGCCTGCTTCAAACCATGTGACATTGGGAAAATCACTTATCTACTTTGAGACTCAAATTCCATTTTGGCTAAAACGGAGTTTTTTATATTGCTTTGACTTAATGATAATGAAAGCAGCAAGTACATAGAATATAAACAGTAAACGTTTGCTTTATTTCATCCCAATAAATGTTGAGGAGATATTTCCAGGCTTCAGAAAATAAAATGGGAAACCAGCTGATTTTATAAATGGATAGATTTATATTCCGGGCTTCCCCAGTGGCTCAGTCTGCCTGACAGTGCAAGAGAAGCAGGAGATGCAAGTTTGATCCCTGGGTCGGGAATATTGAAATGGCAACACATTCCAGTATTCTTGCCTGTAAAAATCCCATGGGTAAAGGACCCTAGTGGGCTACAAAGGAGTCAGACATGACTGAGCACACATGCACCACACTAGATTTATACTCTACTCCTTCTTAAAGTTCAGAAAGCTCTAGTCTTTTATTATTATTATTAAAGTTCAAGAGCATCATGTTTATTCTTGGTCATGTTGTAACATTTATCATTTTTTAAACTGGAATATAATTGCTTTATAATGTTGTGTTTCTGCTGTACAAAAACATGAATCAGCTCTAAGTATACACATATACCCTCCCTCCCACCCCAGCAACCCCACCCCTCTTGGCTACCGCAGAGCACCAAGCTGAACTGTACAACGGAACAGCCTCCACTGGCGGTCTATTCCACACGCTCACCTATGTAATGTCAGCTTCTTTTTGGCAGTTGTTTTTCAAAGTTACAGTTATCATAGTTTTAGTGGGATAATTCATTATCTTGTCATTGACTGGACATTTCATCAAACACATTTCACTGTTGAGACAACTTGTCAGTGCTACTCATTTGATTCTCTCATCAGCAATACAGTGTATAGTAATTAAATTTTTATCAGGACAACATCTCATCCCTATTGCTCATGCATAATTCATGTTTCATGTGCCAAACATCAACCACACACCTATTGTGCTAATGAGCATGGAAAATAAAGCTTATACTCTCAGATGTCTTCTCCGACCATACAAACAATTGCATTATTTTTCTACACAGATGGCTAGCCAAAGGTGTAACTATGAAGCAGAAGCCCCACTTCCTGGCCTACCTAAGGATCTTTCTAGGTACCAAAGCTATGAAAATCATGTTCAAAAATAATTAGCCTCCAACTAACAAAAATAAATAAAAAAATAAATAAATAAAATCATGTTCAACAAATTCCCTCTAAAATATTAACAACTTTTAAAACAATTGGGAATTCTATTCATCTTTTAAGCTCCAGCTTAAGCAACAACCCTTCCACCGTACAGTTTTACTCCCCAGTTATAACACTTGAAGTACTCATTAACGGATTGGCCTTCCCATTATGCTGAGTTTCTTGAAGCAAAATTCAATCCCTTTCATTAATAATAGTTTTCTCAGTGATTAGCACCATGCTTGGCACACAAACATATTAAATTTAACTGATAATTGAATTCCATTTAAATTAGATTGATATCAATCAATTATACAGTCTGAAAGAGCATTTGCACTTTGAAAGAAACATATAAACAATCCAAGCTTACACTCCACGCATGCATATGTTGTACTTAAATGAAGGAGATATTTATAAGTAGGGTGAAAAGTACAACTTTCCTATCACTACTCAAGTCATGAAAGTGGAAGTGAAAATGTTAGTCACTCAGTTGTGTCTGACTCTTTGCTACCCCCATGGAATCTAGCGTACAAGGCTCCTCTGTTCATGGAGTTCTCCAGGCAAGAATATTGGAGTGGGTAGTTGTCCCCTTCTCCAGGGGATCTTCCTGACTGAGGGACTGAACCTGGGTCTCCTGAATTGCAGGTGGATTCTTCACCATCTGAGCCACCTGAGAAGCCCATATCAAACTATAAATGAGCTGTTTCACCCACTCCCCTATCCTTCCATCCTAATCTTTACACCTAGCCTCTAGCCAAACTACTGCCTCTGCTTGATTATCCTTCCATGTCCTCTGCCTCTGGCAAACGGCTTCTTATTAAATCCCGTATCAAAAATCGCCTCCTCCAAGATGCCCTCTCTGATTTCCTCAGACATTCACTATCTTCTCTGAGTTTCCACAGCACCCTGTTTATTCTAATACTACTAGTAATGGTACAAAGCTACAAGTAATGAAGTGCTACTGTGGGTAGGCCTTGTAATTAGACAGTTTATAAAATGTACTTAATTTTATTCTTGCAACAACCATACAAAACAGACTTTCATTTCATTTTTGAAAAAAGCAGAGGTTCAAAGGAATTCAGTAACCTACCTAAGATCACACAGTAGTAACCTATAAAATGAAAATTCAAACTAGACACATATCTTCCCTATATGGCACAGCTCCTGAATAAATAAATAAATGACTGACTATATGTGACCTTGGCAGAGGATAGCATATTCTCATGAGCACACAAGTGACTAAGATAAATAAATCTCAAATGTCACCTTCCTTTTCACATTTACTATTTGATACATTGGCATGCCATTAAAATGCCTATGTTAACAAGCATGTGGCAAAGAACACATCACAATTTGAATGTAATTTCCTTGGAATCACAACAAAGACCACCTACTGCAAGTGAGCATCTTAGAATATGGTTTCCCAATTCGAAATCCCAGTGTCAAGCCAGCTTCATTATATATTATTTCCATTTAACCCCATACTGATCATCCTAGTGGTCCCCATAGGGTGATAACATACATAAAATATCTGCTGAGCCAGGTCAAATGAATTTCATTTAAGAGACTAATATTATTAACATTATATGATGATTTGTAATTATCAGTCAAGTAAGATCAGTTACCTGAGCATGAGGGAGGTCTTAGTAAGAGGTGAACCACAAAACCAGCACACTTTCCGCTCAGTGAGTTTATAACCTAAATGGGCAACTGCCAGCAAGGGAGGAATAGAAGGGCTCTCCAGGGAGAGGTGAGAAAAAGGAGTCAGCCAATTGTTCTAGTCCTTAATGAAAAAGGCTGATGTGAAAAACAAGCTCATCTGCACACCCTCATCTATCCTCCCACAATATGCACTTAACCTCTCTGCAAGCACATTGGGTTAACACATATGAGGAGAGGCTGCTGCGGTTCAGAGTTCTAATGTAGGTCCCAGTCTTGGGTCTTCCACAAACGGATTCTGTGACCTCAGTCTCTCTTTTTCTCATCAACCTCCTGTTTCTTAACCAGTAAACTTAAAAGATCATACTTCCTCAATCAAAGATCCTTCCAATTCTAGCGTGCAATACTTTATCACTGAATACAAGTGCCTACCCTCTGAAGTCTAATCTCCCCCACGCTCTGTGTCTAAACTGACATCACTTTTGGCAACCTGCCTCAGCACTGAGCCGTCCTATACTAGGCAAAGCTGCTGCTACACGAAGGCACGAAAAACTAGGGAGCAGAGTCAGAAACGACTGAGCAACTAACACAGACACACACACACACACACACACACACACACGCACACAGAGCGTTGAGCCTTCCTGTACCAGGCAAAGCTGCTGCTATACGAAGTAATGAAAAGAAAGAAAGAAAGAAAGAAGTGACGTCGCTCAGTCGTGTCAGACTCTTTGTGACACTATGGACTGTAGCCCACCAGCTTCCCGACCCAGGGATCGAACCTGGGTCTCCTGCATTGCAGGCAGACGCTTTACCTGAAAAACTAGGAGCAAAGTCAGAAATGACAGAACTCACACACACACACACACACACACACACACACACAGCACTGATCCTTCCTGTACCAGGAAAAGCTGTTGGTACAAGGAGGCATGGAAAACGAGGGAGCAGAACTATTTTACAATTTTGATTCAATGTCCCCGGTGCTTCTCTTCACCTATGGCACAAAGAAACACGCCCCCCTACCTGAAATTCATTTATATGATCTAGAAGCGCTTCAGAATCTGGCTTTCCAATACCTCTCGGATTCCATCTCCTATTTCCCCTCACTGACTCCCATCTTCATTCACCCAGACCTCCTGACTGTTCTTCTATTGTAGGAGACAGACTCCCACCTCAAAGCTGTGTGTTTTTTTTCTTCCTGTACGTGGAATATCCCTCTATCTCACAGCTGCCTAGTCTGCTCCCTCACTTTTATCAGAAAAAAACTCACTTTCTTAATAAGGCCTGCCTTATCACTCTCTCCATCCACTCAACGTTTCATATCCCCCATCCCTACTGTACTCTCTCTCCTCAGCATTGATCACTATCTAATTGATTACTTTGCTGATTGCCTGTCTTCCCCAGTAGGATTTAAATCCAGTAAGGGAAGATGGATTCGGAGCCTGTTTAGCTCCTTTCAGTATCTTCAGTGCCTAGCAGAATGTCCGGGACAGAATTGCACCCAGTAAGCATTTGTTGAATGGATGAATAAAATCCCTTTCCCCATCTCTCACTCTAATCCAGACACACTGATCTTCTCCTTCCTTATCATGAAATCCAAGGATACTCCTCTTCAGCACCTTTCTATTTGCACTTCCTTCTGCTTGGAAACATCTTAAAAACATTTACAAATGGTTCTTCCTTATCTTTTTACCAGTATTTATATTCATGTGTTATCTTGTCCTAAAGGCCTTCTCAGTTCAAACAATCTAAAATGGCAACATTATTCTTCATACATTTTCTTACTCTATTTTTCCTTCATAACTATAATGGTGGTACAAGTAAGCCACTCACATCTCCTTTGAGCGAAGTTTCCAGGAGAGCAAACTGACTGATACCTCCAGCTGTCTGATCCTACTCTGTGATGTCTGAAGCCATGCTTCCCCTGGGCTGCTCCCAGTGAATAATTGAGCAGAACAGTACTAAAGGCCGATTCCTAAGGGGCTCAGAAATCCTGTAACAGGCAACTTTAGTTCAGAGACTCTCCACTGAGCTTGCTGAAACTTTCTTAGAACTGCACTGTACTCTCTGATTCTTCCTCTCCAAACCTCCTAACTTCCCCTTCCCTTACACGGTTTTCAGACGTGCATCATTCCCTGAAGGTTCTCCTTGTCCATTCCTATTCCCCCCTCCCCTTATTCTTCACAGGTTGCTATTCGTTGTTCAGTCGCTAAGTGGTGTCTGACTCTTTGCAACCCCATGGACTGTAGCAAGATAAGATTCCCAGTCCTTCACTATCTCCCAGAGTTTTCTCAAACTCAAGTCCATTGAGTCGGTGATGCCATTCAAACATCTCATTCTCTATCACTCCCTTCTCCTCCAGCCCTCAATCTTTCCCAGCAAATTCTCTCACACCATTTAATCCTATCTTAGTGTGTATTTGTTTCTTGGAGCACCTGAACTAACACAATAAAACTTATAACATGATTGTTTATATTTAATTGCCTACCTCCCTCACCTCATGAAAGTAGACTCCATGGACTGTAGCCTACCAGGCTCCTCCATCCATGGAATTTTCCAGGCAAGAGTACTGGAGTGGGTTGCCATTTCCTTCTCCAGGGGATCTTCCCGACCTAGGGATCGAACCCGGATCTCCCCCATTACAGGCAGACGCTTTACCATCTGAGCCACCCAGGAAGCCCCATTGAAAGTAGACTTAGTCTATTTCAGTTCTAGATCATATAAAGCGATGCTTGCAAAGCATCATTATAAAATAACTTTTAATGAGAAATATCACTGGGCTTCCCAGGTGGCACCAGTGGTAAAGAATCTGCCTGTCAATGCAAGAGACCCAAGGGATGCAGGCTTGATCCCTGAGTCGGGAAGATCCCCTGGAGTGGGTTGTCATTTCCTACTGTACTGTAGTGCCTGGAAAATCCCACGGACAGAGGAGCCTGGTGGGATACAGTCCATGGGGCTGCAAAGCGTTGGACATGACTGAGCACACATAATATTGCCTTCTATTAATTTAATTCACTCATGAAAGAAAATACTGAGAGTCTACCTTCCTTTAGGCACTATGCTAAGTACTCAAGGATCTAAATCAAGGATCTAGAAGAAAAGATAACCATCTAAACAAGTAATTTAAATAAACTATGCCAAGGCATTATTAAAAGTATTCACAATGTATGGTGCACAAATGAAACTGCATAAACATGTAAAATTTTATATCACATACATATTTATGATAACGCATTGTGAATATCCCATGAATTATACAAAGGGTAATGCAACTTCAGTAAACAAGGCTTCCTGACTTTGCTCTCAAGATCACGTTAGGAGCAGCTGTACTCTGTGAAGATTTTCTCCAGGTACACAAAGGAGAGTGAAGACTATTTCTTGCCGTACAGTAGTACACTGCTCAATAGTACACTGACAAACTAGGCAAAAGTGACAATGAATGTTTTTTGAAAGGCTATGGTTCAAAGCCCTAGGAAAACAGTGTGAATCAGTGATACTATTAAAATTTTCTAGCTCAATTTTGTAAAAATAGTCCACCTCATATGCTATCTACTCTATGCACACTTGTCTGATTCCCTCAAGACTAGGCTATTCCCTTGGGTCTAGTTTGCTGTGTTTTTTCACTCAGGGATCGAACCTGTGCTCCCTGCAGTGGAAGTGCGGAGTCTTAACCACTGGACTTCCAGGGAAGTCCCAGTGCCTTGTTTTATATGCTGTCAAAGCACCCTGTACTTTTCCTTCTTAGAATTTACCAAAAGTATAATTAGTCATTTGTGAATGGTCTCATTAGTAGACAGTAAGTTCCATGAGAGAACCACATCTGTTATATTGGCTACTGTATCTCCAGCACCTCCTGAGAATAAGGTTTCAAACAGTATTTCTCAAATGGCTTACATGGAAGAAGGGATGAATAAATTTTAAATGAATGAATGAATGAAGCAAAATATTTTCCCTCATATACTCAACTGTTAAATTATCTCCCATATCTGGATTTTCATAGCATTTTAAATATAGTTCTTACACTCCTTCTGTCCATGTATCTACTCATGATGTAGGTGAAGGCTTTTCAAAGTAATGAAGAGTGGTACGTTTCCACCACTCTTGTCACAGACAAGCACGAAAACCTTCGGACCCAGCTGCTCCTGCAATCAGTGACTCAGTGGTCCCAGATGTTGACTGAGCTCGGATGTGGACGTGACAAAGAATGATCCTCTTATTTCCATCCTGGCAGACTGGTCACCTCTCCTGCTTCTTCTAATCCCTTGGGCCGGGCTTCTTTACTCTCTAGCTCTGGGTAAGCCCAGACTGCAGCAGTCATTCCTTGAAAAACCTGCCTTCTGTTCAAGGGACAGATGAGCTAAACTCCCTTTAATGAAAGTTGTCTTATATCTCTTCTTCCTCCCCTTTTTTTCCCCTTAACCCTGTTCTCCCAGGCACTTCTGTCTCCAGAGAGTCCTTTAAAATCCCTTCCATCCATTCAGTCATACAACTTGTATCCCTTTTATGCTACATTCTTCTATATTATAACATGTCATACACATTCTATCTTGAATTGTAGTTATGAATGACCATGTTTGGGGCTTTCCAGGTGGTGGAGACCATAAAGAATCTGCCCACAGTGCAGGACACCCCAGCTGGATCACTGGATCAGAAAGATCCCCTGGAGAAGGGCACGGCAACCCACTCCAATATTCTTGCCTGGAGAATCCCTTGGACAGAGGAGCCTGGCGGGCTACAAGACCATAGGTTTGCAAAGAGTTGGACACAATTGAGACTCACACACACACACACACACACACACACACACACACACACACACACACAAATGACCATGTTTAGCTCTCTTGCTGAGCTCTAAATATCCCAAAAAGTGTGTTTTGGGATACAAGACTTAAAAAGAGTGCCTTGCACAAAGTAGGGAGTCAGTATTTTTATTTACTGAGGAACTAAAAAGCCTCTTGATGAAAGTGAAAGAGGAGAGTGAAAAAGTTGGCTTAAAGCTCAACATTCAGAAAACTAAGATCATGGCATCTGGTCCCATCACTTCATGGGAAATAGATGGGGAGACAGTAGAAACAGTGTCAGACTTTATTTTTTTGGGCTCCAAAATCACTGCAGATGGTGATTGCAGCCATGAAATTAAAAGACGCTTACTGCTTGGAAGGAAAGTCATGACCAACCTAGCTAGCATATTAAAAAGCAGAGACATTATATTGCCAACAAAGGTCCGTCTAGTCAAGGCTATGGTTTTTCCAGTGGTCGTGTATGGATGTGAGAGTTGGACTGTGAAGAAAGCTGAGCAGAGAAGAATTGGTGCTTCTGGACTGTGGTGTTGGAGAAGACTCTTGAGAGTCCCTTGGACTGCAAGGAGATCCAACCAGTCCATCCTAAAGGAGGTCAGTTGCGGGTGTTCATTGGAAGGACTGATGCTGAGGCTGAAACTCCAATACTTTGGCCACCTCATGCGAAGAGGTGACTCATTGGAAAAGACCTTGATGCTGGGAGGGATTGGGGGCAGGAGGAGAAGGGGACGACAAAGGATGAGATGGCTGGATGGCATCACCGACTCGATGGACATGAGTTTGAGTAAGCTCCGGGAGTTGGTGATGGACAGGGAGGCCCTGTGTGCTGCGATTCATGGGGTTGCAAAGAGTCAGACAGGACTGAGTGACTGAACTGAACTGAATGGGTACATCTGGTTCAAGCTCCAGATAAGCCCCCACTTAATTCAGTGTAACCAAAGCCCCCTGAAGCGGTGACGGCGGCCTGCTTCTGTCTGCTCCCAGCCTCTCTAACGCCAAGCCGTGCTCTCTCACTGCAGCACGGAGCTCACCGCCAGCTGAGGCCGTCGTCTGACTCAGGAGGGAAACAGGAATATCTGGAGAAGTGGCTGCCTAATGGATCAGGGAGGCGCAACTCCAAGC
This sequence comes from Cervus canadensis, assembly GCF_019320065.1. Taxonomy (NCBI): domain Eukaryota; kingdom Metazoa; phylum Chordata; class Mammalia; order Artiodactyla; family Cervidae; genus Cervus; species Cervus canadensis. The sequence continues at coordinate 4,342,067 of NC_057414.1, read as the reverse complement.
AGTTGCAAGAAAAGAGATAAGGCTATGAGAACCCCAAAATACAGCTGTTACAAGTGATACCAGCTGCTGGAGAGAGTCCCTGGAAGATAGGTTAATGGGGCCTGAGACGATAGGAGGGTGGTTTTGATGCACAGGTGAAAAGCATGGTTTTAAGAAGAAGATTAAAAATTCTTCAAACAACAAGCTTCTTTTAAACAAGGAGAAAAAGAAAACAAAAAATGATTATATTAAATTTCTACTATATCAACCCCTATAAGTTAGCAATCACCATCCATGCTCCTACGGGCTTACCTAAAGCAGAAAAATGAACAGAAATAAGATGGGGAAGATGAATGTGGTTAAAGGGATGGAGAAGGGAATGAAGAAATGTTAGGAAAAGAGAAGAGTTGATTTTAGCTTATAAACTTTCGAGTGTGCATTTACATTTTTGTAAACACATTCATTTTCTCTCTGTCACATACACACACACACACACTTTACAAGAAGCTATGAATGCAAAAGCACCATAAAAAGACAATGGACTTTGAGTCAGAAGCATTGCCTGGGTCTGAGTCCCATTTCTCTCTCTCATCACAACTGATCTGCTGATCACTGAGGACAGACTGTACTGACTTACAGGAAAGTAACCACTACTGCCAGGAAAAGTGTAGAGCACAAACAAATCTGTGGTTGAGTAAATCAATCTAACCTGAAAATCTGCCACAATCAGGCCTTTAGAAGTTACAAAAAACACTGCTCTGCATTTCTGCATCGGCTCTCAAAAATTTCAAAGCACTCTCCACATCTATTATCTCCTTATTTTCCTGCACTACAAGCTTTTTGGACTGGGCATAAGACACTGAGAAGTTAAATGCCATTTAAGTCACACAACTAATTGATGACTGCTATTTCTATTTAATAAGAGGGAGGAACACTGTATCAAATAAAAGACTTTGTCACGGGACTACCTCAATTGTCCCTTTGTGCCTTCAAGGTCTGAAATTGGCAAGTAACCTGCCAGAATAAGGTGAAAATTGCTCACTGTCCCCTTAAAAAAGGTGAATAGGTAAGCTTGGCTTTAATTATGTAGAGTACATATCTGTTAACTTCCTTCCTTATTTCTTTGTTGTCTGGATATTTACTACTGTTTTATGTGGCCTCACAAGCAAGGAGTAAAGAAAAGGAGAAAGAAAAAAATGTAGATAAATGCCAAAATACTAGGACTTGGCACAATGATTCCAAAAAGTCTCTCAGAGTAGAGTATTTATATATCTTCAGATGCCCTGGAAGGAGTTTAGCTTCCTGCCCCTGAAAGGATCCTCAGAGCAGAAGCTTATTCGAGTGAGGAAGAGTCAGGAGAAAGGGAGGGCTTGGGAGGGGAGACAATTCATATTGCCTTTGCCCTCAGTTCATGTTTCCTTGGCCCAAGTCGAGTCCAGTCCCCAACAACAAAAGAGGATATGAGCTCTGCATCCCAGGCGCTCTTTCTGGAAATTCATCGTCCCGTCAGAGCTTACCTGCAGGACTATGCTAAATTCTATGGCAAAACAAGAAAAGGAACTCTGCCCATGAGGCTCACTTCCATGTCCTTTGTGACACCACAAAGGCTGAACGTGGAGATTTCCCCTCTGCCCAGTCTCCAGCATCTGCCCCCTCCGTCCACTCCCACCACTACCTCGCTGGTTCAACTCCTTCTGAGCTCTGACCTTGCCGACCAGGGCAGTCTCATGGTTCTTCCTATTTCCTCCCCTCTCAATCTCTCAAATCCATTTTTCACATATTTCAGAATTCACATCCCTAAAGTAAATAGCTCATCCCTACCACACCTTGCAAAATCATTTCAAAATTCCTCCACAAAAAAAAGAATAAGGTCAAACTTCTCCCCTGCCCATCTCACCCTGCAGCTCCCTGCCAAATTATACTCTGCGATGGTCTATCAAATTCACCAACCTGACTCCTAGTTTGTCACCTATCACCAGTCTCAAACTTTTTCTTAAGCTTAGAATGATCCTCCCCAATTAACTAATTCTTCTCTTAGTGACATCTGTTTCTTCTCCCATCTGAAATTTTACTTTGATTTAAAAAATTTCCTGTGCTAAGGAACTCTGCCCAATGCTCTGTAATGACCTAAATGGGAAAATAATTTGAAAAAGAATAGATACATGTATATGTATAACTGAATCACTTTGCTGTACTCCTGAAACCAACACAACATTGCTAATCAACTATATTCCAATACAAAATTAAAAAAAAATTTTTTAATTCCCTATGCTAGTCTTTAGGACTTCTTAATTGCAGGCAACAAGACTTGGCTCAGTATGTTGGAGATTCCCACAGAAGTACCTTTAAACTTTTGCCGAATATATCTTTACAAATATGGAAACTTGCTTTGTTTTCTTTTTTGAACATAACTAAGAAATACTCTATAATAAATATTCAACTACTAATAGATCTGTGGCTAAGGTTTTTCAATTCCCCTTGTCTAACTGTTCTGAATGGTAAATCTCTTATCATATATAGACAGGTTTACGGGTAAGATAAACTCCACTATAATATTTTTACAATGAGAACTTATCCAAATCAGATCTAGCCCCAAATACCAATTCTGTATGTATTTCTGTTCTGAAAGACCTATCACAGTGACCTATTTTCACAGCACAGACTGAGTTGTGATTGCTTTTACAAAGAACTAAAATAAAAATTCCAAGAATGGTATTAGGAGCAATGAATAAATCAAACACGATTTTCTGTAAACACAGATTTATAACACCAGGCTGCTGAAACATTTGAGTATTTTTAGAATCTTTTTTGGGGGGGGCATGTTTGATGTTAAGTCTATTGTGTACATATAAAACTCATGAACCAATTCAGTCTTTATAATGGGGTAATATGGGTGCTTAAGTATTATTTACTGATGAAACTAAATTTAAAATATAAATGTTTGTTGAATCCTGTGAAAATAATTTTCTCAAATAATTTCATTTCATTCATTCAACAACTATATATGATGAATACATTCTATGAGCCAAAGACATAAAATATAAACGGAAACAAAACACAGTGCCTATCCTTAAGGAACCTAGAGTCAGGTGAAGGAGAAGAATTAAACAGATTATGATATAAAAATAATTTGGAAGTTAAGAAAAATAGAAATAAAAAATCAGTTACAATGTAATTTTTTAAAATGAGAAAGACAGCAGGATAACACAAGAACATATAACTAGCTAGTCTTGGTCACTTCAGACTTTACATTTTTATTAGTTTTTAGCAACAGCAGAAAATAAACCTTCAGTCATAGAAATAATAATGTAGATGACCTGAAAGGATTCAACAGTCTTAAAATTCAACAGTGCAACTACAAAAATATTTAATGTCACTAATTTATCTTTCGTGTTTTTGTTCATTTACTCATGTCTCCAACAAAGGATTTTTTTTTTTCATTTATTTTTATCAGTTGCAGGCCAGTCACTTCACAATATTGTAGTGGTTTTTGTCACACACTGACATGAATCAGCCATGGATTTACATGTATTCCCCATCCCGATCCCCCCTCCCACCTCCCTCTCTACCCGATCCTTCTGGGTTTTCCCAGTGCACCAGGCCCGAGCACTTGTCTCATGCATCCCACCTGGGCTGGTGATCTGTTTCACCCTAGATAATATACATGTTTTGATGCTGATCTCTCTAAACATCCCACCCTCGCCTTCTCCCATAGGGTCCAAAAGTCTGTTCTGTACATCTGTGTCTCTTTTTCTGTTTTGCATATAGGGTTATCATTACCATCTTTCTAAATTCCATATATATGTGTTAGTATACTGTAATGGTCTTTATCTTTCTGGCTTCTTCACTCTGTATAATGGTCTCCAGTTTCATCCATCTCATTAGAACTGATTCAAATGAATTTTTTTAACAGCTGAGTAATATTCCATGGTGTATATGTACCACAGCTTCCTTATCCATTCGTCTGTTGATGGACATCTAGGTTGCTTCCATGTCCTGGCTATTATAAACAGTGCTGTGATGAACACTGGGGTGCACGTGTCTCTTTCAGATCTGGTTTCCTCGGTGTGTATGCCCAGCAGTGGGATTGCTGGGTCATATGGCAGTTCTATTTCCAGTTTTTTAAGAAATCTCCACACTGTTCTCCATAACGGCTGTACTAGTTTGCATTCCCACCAAGAATGTAAGAGGGTTCCCTTTTCTCCACACCCTCTCCAGCGTTTATTGCTTGTAGACTTTCCTACAACTTAATTTTGTATTAATAGAGATGAAAGGAGTGTGCTTCAGAACAATGAAATGTATGAAGGGAGTTTTCAAAGAAGATGTTTGGCTGCATCATAGAACAAAATCTTTAACCACTTTTTGTTGCTTAGTGGCTCAGTCATATCCGACTCTTGTGCAACCCAATGGACTGTGGCCCTCCAGGCTCCTCTATCCATGGGATTTTCCTTGAGTCCTGGAGTGGGTTGCCATGTCCTCCTCCAGGGTATCTTCCAGACCCAGAGATTGAACCCAAGTATTCTGCATTGGCAGATGGATTCTTTCCTGCTGAGCCATGAGGGAAGACCCTTAATCACTTAAAGAGGCAGCCATTTTCATACTGACCTTGTGATCAGCTAAATGCTCATGCTGCAGTTCAACAAAGGATTTTGAGCAGAAACTTTGTGCCAGGTTTGTGGGAAGTTAGGAGAAAGCGGGAAGTTATTCAGCTTCCCTGTCCCAAGTTATTTAAAATCTTGTAGGACTTCAGGTTGATTTTCATGGCATTAGAATGTTTGGAAAATGGCAACAAAGTACACTGGTTTAGGTGCTTGCCTAAATAGAAATGTACATCATCAAATCTTACAATTGGTTGCCTAGTTGATAAGCCCCCACTATGGTTGAAATATCTTATAATAATTCACATTTGTATACTGCTTATTAAGAGTTGGAAACTCTTTAAAAAAGAGTTGAAAGAATTTCTGAATACTTTATTTCATTTTATCCTAACAATAATTCTGTGATATTGGTGAAACAAACACTGACTTTCAAAGGAGACTAAGACTTCAAAAGATAAAATTATAAGGTCAAAAGCAACCATGTCTGTGACATGAACTCACACTCAAGATAGCAATCCAATGCGTGTTTTACTCCCACACTGTCTTTTAAGTGTCATATCTTTAAAACAGGTATCTTTCAGATTCCATTACCCAGCATCTCACACCAAAACACACAAACTGAATCACGTACACTGGCTAAAAATTGTAATTCTGAATTACAAGCTTTTACAAAGACTCCTACCTTAAAACATCCTTTTCTCACTGTTATCCAGAACCAATCCAACTAAGCACCAGAATCAAGATAACCCTAGAATCCTACATAGCTCTAAACTATTAGTTGATTTCCAGAAGAGTCTCCTACCCTATTCTAGTTATAACTCTCTTTAGGTTATCACCTGAACTATTACATCATATTCCTAGTGCAACATACTCCATGCAACCATTCCATCACACGCAACTACAGCAGAACTCAACTTCAGGCACGTCTTAAATTACACCAGTTTCTTCTGCTTCTGTCCCTTTGTATATGTTTTTCTCTGTCTACAAATCTATTCTATTTTATGTCTAGCAGAATAAGATTATAATCTTATTCAAAATTACGCCTTTAGAAGTGTCTTTTCTATGCCCCCTTTCCCCAGGCTAGATTAATTATATGCTCATTTTCTGTGCTGTTTGATTCACTCTCCTAAGCACTTTCATTACAACCATTTCCATTTATTTTGGTCTCAGACACTCAACTATGAGCTCCTTGAGGACAGGGAGAAAACTGGGTCATTTATCATCGCTTATTAGCACAGGGTCTAATGCTCAACAATGTTTGCACAGTGAATTAAGCACTGAATGAATGAACCCTATTTCTATGTGTATTAGTTTCCTTGGGCTACAATAACAAATTACTACAAAATTCTTGGTTGAGAACAGCAGAAATTTATTTTCTGATAGTCCCACAGTCAGGGTGTCAGCAGGGTTATGCTCTCTTTAAAGGTGTTAGTGAAGGATCCTACCTTGCCTTTCTTTAGTTCTGGCAATCCTTGGTATTCCGTGACTTGTAGATACGTCTCTCTAATCTCTGCCTCTGTCATCACATGGCATTCTCCCTATGCTGTTGTTTAGTAGCTAAGTGGTGTCCAACACCCTATGAACTGTAGCCTGCCAGGCTCCTTTATCCATGAGATTCCCCAGACAAAAATACTGGAGTGGATTAACTTCCTTCTCCAGGGGGTCTTTCTGACCCAGGGATCAAACCCATGTCTCCCGCATTGGCAGGCAGCTTCTTCACTGCTGAGCCACCAGGGACCTCCCTGTGCATCTGTGTCCAAATTTCTCTCTTCTTATAAAGACATAAGCCTATGGATTCGTTGTTCTTCAGTTGCTAAGTTGTGTCCAAGTCTTTTGTGATTCCACAGACTATAGCATGTCAGGCTTCCCTGTCCTTCACTATCTCCTGGAGTTTGCTTAAACTCATGTCCATTGAGTCAGTGATGCCATCCAACCATCTCCTCCTCTGTTTCCCCCTTCTCTTCCTTCCCTCAGTCTTTCCCAGAACCAGGGTCCCTTCTAATGAGTCAGCTCTTTGCATCAGGTTGCCAAAGTATTGGAGCTTCAGTATTAGTTCTTCCAATGAATACTTAGGGTTGATTTCCTTTAGGACTGACTGATTTGATCTTGCAGTACAAGGGACTCTCAAGAGTCTTCTCCAGCACCACAATTCAAAATCATCCATTCTTCAGCACTCAGCCTTCTTTTATGGCCCAACTCTCACATCTGTACATGACTGGAAAAATGATAGCTTTGACTATACAGACTTTTTCAGCAAAGTGATGTCTCTGCTTTTTAATGTGTTGTCTAGGTTGGCCAGAGCTTTTCTTCCAAGGAGCAAGTGTCTTTTTGGAAGTGTCTTTTCTTCCGAGGAGCAAGTGTTTTTTTGACTGCCATGACTGCAGTCACCATCTGCAATGATTTTGGAACCCAACAAAAATAAACTCTCTCCTTGTTTCCACTTTTTCCCCATTTGCTGCTGCTGCTAAGTCGCTTCAGTCGTGTCCGACTCTGTGCGACCCCACAGACAGCAGCCCACCAGGCTCCCCCATCCCTGGATTTCTCCAGGCAAGAACACTGGAGTGGGTTGCCATTTCCTTCTCCAATGCATGAAAGTGAAAAGTGAAAGTGAAGTCGCCCAGTCGTGTCCAACTCTTAGCGATCCCAGGACTGCAGCCTACCAGGCTCCTCTGTCCATGGGATTTTCCAGGCAAGAGTACTGGAGTGGGTTGCCATTGCCTTCTCCATTTCCCCATCTAGGGACCACCCTAATCCAGTATAACTTCATCTTAACTACATTTGCAAAGACCCAGTTTCCAAATAAGATTACATTCACAGTTCTTGATGGACATGAATTTTGGATGAGTGGTATTTAACCTAGTCTATTACATTACAACTGGAGAGAGAAATTTTTTTCTGAATTCTGCATTTGGAGCACAGAACCTAAGTAACCTGCCCAACCACATTTGATCTGACATGTAGGTCAAAGACTTATTTATGAAACAGGAATTTCCCACAGGAAATTACAATTGTTTCTAATCTTAACTTGGAAATCTCATTCATTCATTCATGAAATATTTACTGAGTGCCTACGACACGCCAGGCACCATTCTAAGGGTTAGGGATATAGCAGTAAACAAAGCAAAGCAAAGCCTCTGCTGTTGTGAAGGTGACACTGAAGAGGAAAGGGGAGACAGACAATAAACAAAATAAACTCTGCACATACTATCAAATTTGCTAAGTGCAGTGGGGAAGCATCAAGGTGATAATGAGGATGGGAGAACTGAGCAGAGCTGGGGATGCTGTAATGTCAGGAGCGATGATTAAAGGAAGCTTCGCCACGGCGACACAGAAGCACCTAAAGAGGGTACGAGAGGTTAGCCATATGACTATTTGGAGGAATACAGTCTAGACAGTAGAAACAGCAAAAGCCAAGGCCCTGGGAGAGGAGGGGTGCTTGGGGTGTGAGAGATACAGAAGGTGGCCGGGGTGACTAGTCCAGAAATAAGGGGGGAGCAGTACAAAAGTGAGGTCTGAGGGACAATGGAGGAGACCAAAGAGATCAGCCTATTCTTCCTCTTTCCACTGTCAACTAAGTGGTTACTTCAAAACATGTTCCTGGTTTCTACAGAAGGAATATTTTGAGTTCTTAAGTTTCTCCAAACAAACAAAAAATTGCTATGCTCAACAAATATAAAAATTCAAACCTTTCTTAGTGTCCTTCAACTCTGTGCCTTATCATTAGCAAAGTAGAAACAATGTATGTATCTGGACTATAATAAACAAATTTTAGTTTTTAGACAAATCACACTTTTTATCAATTAAAAAAATTGTTTTGTAGGACAGTATATCAGTCTAGCTATGAGATTTGAATTATCTCAACTTGTCAAAATCACCACCGAATTCCTTTCTTCAAACAAAGATTTTATTTCATGATTCTCTTCAGTCTTGTCTAAATTTTGAGGGTACTATTAGGCTCTTACTTGGTGCCACCTGATGGAAGAATTTAAATAAAAAATGCTCTATTTAATAAAATGTCAAAATCGGTTTTAATGGTGATCACAAGCTTACAAAGTCCTTTCCCATAATAACAAACTACTTTAAGAAAACAATGTTCTAAGTATATACATGTGTCATTTCATCCTTACCCTCTGAAATTAAAATTATGATCTCCATTTTGCAGATTTTAGCGATTTATTGAAGGTCATATCTAGTTGGAGAATAAGATTCAAACCTATTTGCGCCTGACCTCAAAGCCTTTGCTCTGAAACTCTGGGCTCTTGTGCCTCCTTTCTATTCTTATCCCATGAAATTCTTTGGCAACCCTGTGAATTATACATTATATCCCAAACACCCAGCACTCACTTACAAAGAGGTTAAATAATGTGCCCTACATCGCACAGCTATTTACTGGTAGATTCAATTTTTATTTATTCAACCAATACTGATGAAGAACCTAAACTATCCAGCACTGGACACACCTAGTGAAGAAAATATCCACTCTTCTGGAACTTACAGTCTAAAGAGAGATATATTCACAATGGTAACTCACATTTATTAAGTTATTAATGAGTAAATTATTATTATAAACATTTTACTGGCATTATTTCATCTAATATTCATACCAGCCTCGTGAGAAGGTTTTTTTTTTTGGGGGGGGAGCAAAATGAGCCCCAAAGTAGTTAATTGGATCAATTTACAGATCGTAAAGGAGTGAAACCAGGCCTTGACCTCAGGAAGTCTAATTTCAGAACTGGTGCTTTTGCAGCTATGTTCTGTTTCTCACGGAAACAGGGAGAGAAGAAAGGGAAGAGGGAGGGAATGAAGTGGAAGTGAAAGAGAAAGGAGGAGGAGGCAGGCAAGAACGGGTGGCAGTGAGAGAGGCAGGGAGATGCTATCATTTTAGTTGCGATATGGATTCAGTGCTGAAGTTACTGCTCTTTTCCTTGCACCGTTCTGCCTTCTAACATTTTCTCCAGATGGTCCTATCGATAACACGCCTGGAGACCCAAAGGTCAACTCTAGCCAGAAAGGCAAGCTAGCTTGCCAGGGACATGAGCGCCAGCAGAATACCTTTCAGTTCAGTTCAGTCCCTCAGTCGTGTCTGACTCTTTGACGCCAGGCCTCCCTGTCCATCACCAACTCCCAGTGATGTCCATTGAGTCTGTGATGCCATCCAACCATCTCATGCTCTTTCGTCCCCTTCTTCTCCTGACCTCAATCTTTCCCAGAATATCTTTACTACTCTCTTTTTTTCCCATCCAGCAGCTTGTGAAAACCCTGAACACAGCACCAGTGTGCATTCCAGAGTTCTCAATGCTGGAACTGACAAGCAACCATTCTAGGCCTGGAAACTAAACAAGAAGCAATCAAAGAAGTCAAGAAGGCAAGAAAGACAGCACTGAGTGTGTCAAGCCATTCTGATACCAAGAAAGGAGATTTGCTGGTAATTTAAACATACAATCTGCATTTAATTTCTATAAACTATAAACTGTTAGAAGCACTAAAGAATTATTTATAATTTTTAAGGACATAGGGCTAAACAGCCATGCCGTAAGAATTTTCAAGCTTGGAAAAGCAGGAAGCACCTAAATCAAGCTAGTTCTTTTCAGGAAGATGAGATGACCAGAAGAATGGCAGTTAATATGATAAAAATCTACAATACAGAAAAGATTATACTCCTAGCCTTTACCAAGTGATCTGGATCACTTCATGGTGACAATCAAGAAAATTTAGAAAGCAATTGTGTTAGTTGCTCAGTCATGTCTGACTCTTTGTAACCCCATGAACTGTGGCCCACCAGGCTCCTCTGTGTGAAAATACTAGAGTGGGTAACCATTCCCCTCTCCCGGGAATCTTTCCAACCTGGGGATCGAACCCGGGTTTCCTGCATTTCAGGCAGATTCTTTACCATCTGAGCCACCAGTGAAGCCCTTTTCATAATACCAAGGTTCCATGGTGAAAGTGGAGTAGGGGTAGGAGTTGAGAGAATTTTAACCAATTCTCAGGCCACACCAAATAAACATTCTAAGCAATATGTGTTCTTACAATATAAACTCAAGGCAAATCGCTTAGCTACCCTTCCAACTGTTTATTGCGCAGGAATTTTGAACAGGATCCTGAAGCAGACTATTTAAGTATGAAGCTCAGTTCCTCTATTTAAAGAATGTGATCTTGGCAAATTACTGCATCTCTTCATGCCTCAGTTTCATTATTTTCAGAGTGGGAACAATAGCACTCTCTATCTCTCAGTTTTGTTGTGAGGATTAAATAAAATTAATCTATGTAAAATACTTAGAATACTGCTTGACACATAGACAGTACTACATCAGTGTTTGAGACTATGACACTCCTAAAAGTTCCTCCCCCTGTATGAAATGCTGGAGCCACATCTGCTTGAGGATATAACTGACCGAAGCCAGCTGTGGAATCTGAAGCAACAGGGGAGGGGAGGAGAATAGCTCTCACACCCGTGATAAGAGCAAGTTTCATGTTGCTTGTTAAGTGTACCTTACAATTGTTCAAAGACACAACAGTATTTTTTTTTAAAACAAGCTAACAATGCCCCCTCCTTCTCGTCACATTCTGTCCTTGAGTCCTGATCTGGTGGTGTTTAGTTGCTCAGTCGTGTCCAATCCTTTGCAACCCTTTGGACTGTAGACCACCAGGCTCCTCTGTCCATGGGATTTCTCAGACAAGAATACTGGTGTGGGTTGCTATATCCTCCTCCAGAGGAACTTCCCAACCCAGGGATCGAACCTGTGTCTCCTACGTTGCAATCGGATTCTTTCCCCCACTGAGCCGTTTTGAGTTCTTAGCTCTGCCAGTGGGGTGTGGGGGAAAGGTAAGGCTGACTGGGCTGTTTGCAGTAGCTGCACTGATTAGATTTTCTTCAGGTAAAATCCTGTTATGGTCCATTCTGTTTAAACTTTATGAAGAAGAAAAACTGGGATCAAATACTAGCAGGAAAGGTTACTAGAAAATGTTTTCTGAAGGGTGACATAAAAGCTTTCATCAAACCGTTTAGGATAATATCATCCACTGAGAAAATGATTATCGATACTTTTTTCTTTCAAGTACTTTCTTTAAACACAATTTTATTTGTCTGCTTGCTTATTTTACATGATTGTGTTAATCACAGATTAAGCTCCCTTGTATCCTTCTCTTTTCATCTTTTTGTCATTTTTAAATTCTTTTTATTTTTCTTTATTCTCCAAGTTTTAAATAATGAACATGTGGCTACTTTCATTAGGGAAGAGTGTCAATTAGTTAAAACATAAAACCTCAAGTAGATTTATGTTATTTGTCTGAAATACAAGCCTTAGGTTTTCTTCTGCCTGAGTTAGGCTTTAAATTTACTGTAAAATTATTTCCTGCTCAAACTATAAAAGAAAAAAAGCAGGCAGGAGGAAAGAGAGGGGCTGTCGCAGATGATGGAGTGAGAAAAGAACGAGTTATTTATGGTCTACAGCCTCTTCTAGGCTTTCAGATTGTCCAGAATAGCAATCCTTTTAGTTTTCTCTAGTCAGCCACTTCTCTACACCCAAATGGCCATTATAAACCTTCATCATTCTCATCAGATCTTGTCCCAGCCCACTCTCCACCGATGACCTTCCTTCCTACTTCATTGAGAAAATAGCAGTCATAAAGCTCCAAGTTCCTCCTTTTCCATCCCCCAGCATCCATCCACACCTTGCCCATATCTTAAAATCTCAGCCCTTCAGGGACCAGTCTATCCTAAAGGAAATCAGTCCTGAATATTCACTGGAAGGACTGATGCTGAAGCTGAAACTCCAGTACTTTGGCCACCTGATGAGACGAACCAGCTCGTTGGAAAAGATCCCAAAGCTGGTAAAGACTGAAGGCAGGAGGTGAAGGGACGACAGAGGATGAGATGGTTGGATGGCATCACCGATGCAATGGACTTGATTATGAGCAAGCTCCGGGAGTTGGTGATGGACAGGGAGGCCTGGCGTGCTGTAGTCCAAGGGGTCACAAAGAATCAGACACAACTGAGCGACTGAACTGAACTGACTGACCTTACCTACTGGGTCCAGTTTTTGTACCTCCCCTGGGTTTTTACTTTAGTCTCTTCTCCACTGATTCCTTCCCTCCATACTATCTCTGAGTTCTACATCTTCCTCAGGCTACTACTTTCTCTTTCTTTTCCTTCTGTTTATTTACAAGACAAAGCAGTTTCACATTGATTTGGGGCAGATATTATTTTGCTGCTAGCTCTCCAGGCGGCTCAGTGGTAAAGAAACTGACAATGCAGGAGACACAGGTTTATTCCTCAGTAGGAAATGGCAACCCACTCCGGTATTCTTGCCTGGGAAATGCCATGGACAAAGGAGCCTGGGGGGCTACAGCCCAAGGGGTCACAAAAGAATCAGATACAACTTAGTGACTAAACAACAACAACCCTAGAGGTGGTCTCAAACATCCCTATAGCTTCTTAGCTTCCATCTGTCAATCTGATTCCCTTCTCTCTGTCTCAAATCACAACCCTCTTTGAGCTTCCAAACCATTTTCCTAAGCATCTCCATCTGAACATCTTGTACTTCCCTACTCCTCAATGCAATTACCAACCAGACACTCATTGTTGAAATCTCTGAGTCATCTCTGATTCATTCCTCATCTCCTTCATTCAGTAAAACATGAATTCCCATTATTTCAAACTCCAACATATTTCTTGAATTCAACCCCTGCTCTGAATATTCACTATTAGTTAGTTTCAGTCCTCTCATCTGAAATAACTTCTTGGGAGTCAGCAGACCTTCTCTTAACTCATTTCTACTCCATTCTTCACATGTCTTCATTGTCATTCTAAAGCATCATGTCACTTATCTGCTTAAAAACTTTCAATTGTAACCTATGGCTCAGAAAGAGTTAAAATTCTTTACATAACATGTAAGTCCTTCTCATCCTGGTACTCATGTGTTTTACCAAATCCCTCTTCCTTCCTTTCTGTCATGTTCCTTAAGATATAACACAACAAGCGTTCCGTCTGCCTGCATATCCTGTGCCTCTGCATGTGATTGCTTTTCTGTTTAAACTGACTTACCCACCAGGAATCCACCTGCCAATGCAGAAGATGCAAGCTCAATCCCTGGGTCGGGAAGATCCCTTGGAGAGGCAAATGGCAACACACTTTAGTACTCTTGCCTGGGAAATTTCATGGACAGAAGTGTTTAATAGGCTACAGTCAAGGGGGTTGCAAAACAGTCAGACATGACTTAGCAACTAAACAATAATCATCTTCACCTGCCAAAGTGTTCTTACTTTAAACCAAAGCTTCTCAAATGTTATTGTGCTTACAATTAAGCTGAGGATCTCATTAAAATTAAATCCTGACCTCATCAGTGTGGCCTGGGGCCTGGGAACTGCATCTCGAACAAATTTTCAGGTAACAGCTGGGAACAGGTGTTACTATTACTAGTCTATTGACCACATTTTGAGTTGCAAGAACCAGGCCCAACTTAAATACGACCTCAGCTGAAGGCTTTGTGTCTCGCTCCTGCCATAGAGTGAGTCAGTCCTATCGCTCGGTGGCCGTCAGAACACTGCACAGATCTCTCTCGCAGTTCTTTCATTTTGTGACATAAACGTCTGTTACGTTTCTTTATCTCCCACTAAACCACAACTCTTTGAAAGGCAGAGACCATCCCTGTTCATTCTCACATACTAATCTCTAACAGCGACTGGCCTATAGTAGACACTGATTAAGCATTTGTTAAATGAATTCATAAGTGAATAAATAAAAATAGAAATATTATTGATACTAAGTTGCAATAGATTCAAAAAAATCTTTGTTTTACCTGTAATCAAACCACAAACATTTATGAAACACCTATAATTCTCACTCATTTTGTATCAAATTTTATAGCTCAGTGCTTAAAATTTAGTAAAACTACATAGCATATTTGTTAGACAGGTGGCTGGCTGGATGGCTGACAGGATGGATGGATGGCTGAGTAGCTAGATGGCTGAATGGATGGATAAATGCCCCCAGTAAACAGAAGACTCTAAGAAAAGCCAGCATGTTGTCCATAATCATTCACTACAAATCAGCAAAAAGATGAAAAATATATTTATGACAAAACAAGTGATTCACTTACGTTTCTCTTTTTGAATATTGCAGGACAAAATACTGAGATACAGTAACACAATTTGAATAAATATGCTACAAATTCATAAGTGTAGAAAAGTACCAGTAGGAACTGGTAAAATAAACTTGGGAGCATGATGTGTTGGAATGAGAGATTAAAGTAAATAAGAGTAACATGACAGAAAGAGAAAGCCTATTCTTGAGTTCTGAAAATTCTTATCTTATGATTTGCAACTGTGAACACTTTGGAGGTTGCACTCTACCCTTACTCTCCTAGTAATAAAAACTTATACAAAAGACACTTCAGAGCTAAAACTGAGTTATCAACCAAAGACACTGCCTGTGATAGTTAAAAAAACAAGGAGCTTATACATCGAAGTTACAAGTCTTTGGTGAAGCTTTTAACTCGTCTTAGTCAATAGTATATTTAGACACCTTGGCTTCTTTCTCAAGCAGCTGAAAAAGACAGAACAGTGTCAGAGAGGAGTGTTGGAGTAGAAACAACACTAAGTGAGAACCATTCCTAATGTCCGCCTTATCACAGAAGGTCAAAGGCAAAACTAGAAACTGGAATAAAACAGGAATAACACCTATTAAAGGAAGGTTGCTGGTTCATTCTGAAATAATCAATCGAGTATATTACCAGAACTACTAAAGTCAAGAGAAATAATAAGCTGTTGCAAATAAGTTATAAACAAAGTTAATTGTGAGAAATAGATTTAAGGGACTAGATCTGATAGAAACAGTGCCTGATGAACTATGGATGGAGGTTCGTGACACTGTACAGGAGACAGGAATCAAGACCATCCCCAAGAAAAAGAAATGCAAAAAACCAAAATGGCTGTCTGAGGAGGCCTTACAAATAGCTGTGAAAAGAAGGGAGGCAAAAAGCAAAGGAGAAAAGGAAAGATATTCCCATTTGAATGCAAAGTTCCAAACAATAGCAAGGAGAGATAAGAAAGCCTTCCTCATCGATCAATGCAAAGAAATAGAGAAAACAATAGAATGGGAAAGACTAGAGATCTCTTCAAGAAAATTAGAGATACCAAGGAAACATTGCATGCAAAATGGGCACAATAAAGGAAGAAATGGTAGGGACTTAAAAAAAGCAGAAGATATTAAGAAGAGGTGGCAAGAAGACACAGAAGAACTGTACAAAAAAGATCTTCACGACCCAGATAATCACAATGGTGTGATCACTCACCTAGAGCCAGACATCCTGGAATGTGAAGTCAAGTGGGCCTTAGGAAGCATCACTACAAACAAAGCTAGTGGAAGTGATAGAATTCCAGTTGAGCTATCTCAAATCCTGAAAGATGATGCTGTGAAAGTGCTGCATTCAATATGTCAGCAAATTTGGAAAACACAGCAGTGGCCACAGGACTGGAAAAGATCAGTTTTCATTCCAATCCCAAAGAAAGGCAAAGCCAAAGAATGCTCAAACTACCGCACAATTGCACTCATCTCACATGCTAGGAAAGTAATGCTTAAAATTCTCCAAGCCAGGCTTCAGCAATACATGAACTGTGAACTTCCAGATGTTCAAGCTGGTTTTAGAAAAGGCAGAGGAACCAGAGATCAAATTACCAACATCCAATGGATCATCAAAAAAGCAAGGGAGTTCCAGAAGAAACATCTATTTCTGCTTTATTGACTATGCCAAACACTTTGACTGTGTGGTTCACAATAAACTATGGAAAATTCTGAAAGACATGGACATACCAGACCACCTGACCTGCCTCGTGAGAAACCTGTATGCAGGTCAGGAAACAACAGTCATAACTGGACATGGAACAACAGACTGGTTCCATATAGGAAAAGGTATACATCAAGGCTGTATATTGTCACCCTGCTTATTTAACTTATATGCAGAGTATATCATGAGAAACACTGGACTGGAGGAAGCACAAGCTGGAATCAAGATTCCCAGGAGAAATATCAATAACCTCAGATATGCAGATGACACCACCCTTATGGCAGAAAGTGAAGAAGAACTAAAAAGCCTCTTGATGAAAGTGAAAGAGCAGAGTGAAAAAGTTGGCTTAAAGCTCAACATGCAGAAAACTAAGATCATGGCATCTGGTCCCATCACTTGATGGGAAATAGATGGGGAAACAGTGGAAACAGTGTCAGACTTTATTTTTTTGGGCTCCAAAATCACTGCAGATGGTGACTGCAGCCATGAAATTAAAAGACGCTTACTCCTTGGAAAGTTACGACCAACCTAGACAGCATATTAAAAAGCAGAGCATTACTTTGCCAAGAAAGGTCTGTCTAGTCAAAGCTATGGTTTTTCCAGTCGTCATATATGGATGTGAGAGTTGGACTATAAAGAAAGCTGAGCGCCGAAGAATTGATGCTTTTGAACTGTGGGGTTGGAGAAGACTCTTGAAGAGTCCCTTGGACTGCAAGGAGATCCAACCAGTTCATCCTAAATGAAATCAGTCCTGGGTGTTCATTGGAAGGACTCATGTTTAAGCTGAAACTGCAATACTTTGGCCACCTGATGCGAAGAGCTGACTCATTTGAAAAGACCCCGATGCTGGGAAAGATTGAGGGCAGGAGGAGAAGGGGACAACAGAGGATGAGATGGATGGATGGCATCACCGATGCAATGGACATGGGTTTGGATGAACTCCGGGAGTTAGTGATGGACAGGGAGGCCTGGCGTGCTGCGATTCACGGGGTTGCAAAGAGTCGGACGCGACTGAGCTACTGAACTGAACTGAACTGAAGTAAAGATCACCTGCTTTTAATCTGAAGCTAAGAAAAAGAAATTTTAATGAAGAAAAAAGTTGTAGGTATTCCTGTCACAGGTTTAATGGACATGTGTTTTTGCTTTGTTTTTCCATTAACTATAAAAATATACAATGTTTACTTACCTCTTTAGTCACTCATAAGACATATGACTATCTTAAAAAAATATTTCAGTAGATGAATGTCAAAGATCTTTCTGAATAGCTCAAAGTATCACTAACAGGGCACATAAAAGGCATGGACATAAATCTACTTTGGGGGACAGGCCAATAAATCTGTAAGTATTTTCTGTCTGCCTTGCAAAACCCTTTCTTAGCTACCTTAAGGGATAAGGAATTCAATCTGTACACTGCAGCCAGAGTGATACAAGAGAAAATATCAGATAGCGTTACTCCTCTGCTCAAAACTCCCTCCAACGGCCTCTCAGTCCATGACGAGGCATCTACAATCCGGTATGTGGCCCCCGCCCTCTGGCCTCCTCTGCTATGAGCCTGTGTGGATCTCACTCCCTCTCACCACTCTCTTACCCCACCTGCCTCACAAAGTAACCAGGTATACTGCTGATTTAGCTCCTTTGTACATGTTGCTTCTACTAGGATGATCTTCTCCCAGGTATCTGAAAGTGCCACCTCACTTTCTCCAAGTCTGCAAAGATGACACCTTTACAGAGATGCCTTACTTTACCATACCTTCATGACATTTCCTAAATACCTAATTTTTTTCTATTGCATGTATAACTGCCTGGCATGCTCCATATTTATTTATTGATATTCTGTTCCCTATCCCTATATCCCAGGAAGCACTTTATTCATAGTTGTATCCTCAGGGTCTAGAGCAATGCCTTGTACTTTGTAGGAGCTCAGTAAATATCTATTGGATAACTAACAGTAGTAAAGGGTTAAATACAATGAAGTCACCAAAGGTCTGCTTTATACCTGAGCTGTTCCCTGAAGGAAGAACAGGGAGGTTGTCATATAGCAAAGGGGTTGAGGGAGGAGAAACAGCATTTTACCTGAAAAAACTGCATGACAAGAATCAGAGAATCAAATACGAAGGAATATTCTTTAAATGTTTAAATCCAGTGGAGCAGGGAAATGTGTATTTTAGAACACTTCTCATTTAAGATGACGGTTTTTTAGTGACTCCTTTACCAAAGGTTCAAGACATCTGAGACATTTTAATTTCCCTTTATCATCATGAAATTTACCTATCTCTGGTAATACTTCTTATATTTAAATGTCTTTTGATTTTTGCTTTATGTATCTTTGCTTCTTCGTAGTAGGTGTCTAATGTTTTATCATGTCTATCTTCTTTGTGAATTGCACCTTTTATCATTAAAAAGTCATCTTTCTTTCATTTAAAATAAATTAATTTTAAAAAATAATAAATAAATCTACTGTGTCTGACATTAATATAGCCACTCAGCTTTTTCTTTTGGGTGGATGTTTGCATGGTTTATCTTTTTTTCTCATATTCTTATTCTTATACTATTAGCATATTTATATTTAAACTATTCTCTTATAAAAAAGATGTAAATGGGTCTTGTTTTTAAATCAAATTTGACAACCCCTGCCTTTAAATTATGGAGAAGGCAACGGCAACCCACTCCAGTACTCTTGCCTGGAGAATCCCAGGGGTGGGGGAGCCTCGTGGGCTGCCGTCTATGCGATCACACAGAGTCAGACACGACTGAAGCAACTTAGCAGCAGCAGCTGCAGCAGCCTTTAAATTATAGTTCTTAGCCTTTTATACCTAATGTAATTATTGATATGGCTGGATTTAAGAATACCACTTGCTGTTTGTTTTCTATTTGTCCCATCCTTCTATTTTTGACTTCTCTTATTTTAGGTTTAAATAATATATATAAATAACATATAGTATTTTATTTTATCTCCTCTATTAGCTATATTACTAGATCTTTTTGTATTTTTAGTTATTTTAGGGATCATAATATCCTTCTTTAAACTATCTGTGCTGTTCTAAGTTGCTTTGGTCATGTCTGACTCTTTGGGACACCACGAACCACAGTCCGCCAGGCTCCTCTGTCCATGGGATTTTCCAGGCAAGAATACTGGAGTGGGTTGCCATGCCCTCCTCCAGGGGATCTTCCCGACCCAGGGATGCAACCCACGTCTCTTATGTCTCTGCATTAGCAGGCAGGTTCTTCACCACTAGCGGCATTGTCTACATCAAATTAATAGTAAACTATCTCACAGATGAATGTAGCAACCTTACAACAGAATACTCCATTTACTCTCTGGCTTTTATGTCCTTGCTTTTTATACATTTTTTTAACTGCTATGAATCAAAAGCACATGAGTATTATTTTTGCCTTAAAGAGTTAATAGTCCTTTAAGAAATTAAGAACTGAGACAAAATTTTTTTATTTCCCCACATATTTACCATTTTGAGTACTCTTCATTCACTTAAGGATACCTGAGCTTCTTCCTGGTGTCATTTTCTTATTCTGAAGAATTCACTTTAATATTTCTTAAAGTACAGAGACACCTTAAGCTGTTCTCTTCCAAGCCTCACTAAATTTCATCCTGCATTTGTGCACCCTTGTTTCAGTAAGACTTAGTGGTATTTCTCATGCAGATTTTTGGAGTTCCTTCTCAAGGTAGTTCTCTCACTTCTAGTATTTTACCCTTCAAATTCTATCCACTTCAGCAGAAATAAGCTCCAATATCACTTTTTTCTACTCTTTAAAATTTTTATTCTCTGCCAGGCAGAATGTTAGGATTTGGGTAAAACTCATCTATTTTAGGATTACTGTCTTGTGTTTTCTGTTGCCGAGTGCACCAAAACAGCAGCTTTATGCCTTTTGTCCAGTTTTACAATTGTTTCATGTTTATGGCACAAAGGTAAGCCTGATATCCATTATCCATCACCTATGAACAATATTTCTTTGACTGCTTGTGTTTCCTTCAAAGTCTTGGAGTGAAATTAGCCCACTTCAATTAACAGGAAATGCTCACAAAACAATCTAATTAGCAAAGTCAGTTATTATCAAACCATCAGTAAATCATATTTTCTTTTTCCCAAAACAAAAGTCTGAATTTATTTTTAATCCAAACAAAGGGTTGGATTAAACAAATACACCTTTCGAGGACAACAGTCTCACTTCTTCATTCAAAGAACAAAGGCTCAGTAGGTAGGTAGGTAGGTATACAGACAGATAGGCAGGCAGACAGACAGAATTCAACATTTCCATGAATGTGTTATCTAAATACTAAGTACCAATATCTTTGATTTTTCTTATGGATTCTTTCTTTGCCTTTCTCTTATAATAGTTATTTACCTTTTACAATAGTAAAGGGACAGAAGTAGTGAGGCTATTAAACAAAAATTGACATCACTCTCACTGTCTCTATCTACAATATATCTGAATTCAGAATATTGCAATATATAAAAGTAATCTATCTAACTACCGGGATTTTTCCATAACAGAAATATGTTATAGACATGAAAATACAGGAAGTCCTATCACCCTGTCACAGGTTTATGAGGCCTTAAATAGCAGTACTTATCACAATTTCCAAAAATACTTTTATTTGGTGCCCCAGATAATTTTATAGCTGAGCAATATAACATAATAAGTCTCTAGGTGAAAAAAGAAAAAAAGTAAAACAGAAACTCCAGTCTGGAGATCTTGATTCTGCACAGCATAAATTTCTTTATGCCAATGAGCTATATTTAATTCTATGTTGAATTTTTGTCATTTCATACTTTTAATTTCTTTTTGTTTAGTAGTTGAGAAGGTTACCATTTTTTTAAATGGCATTCCGCTGATCATACTCTTTGCTCTGATATGATGGGGATGACTTCTTGGTACTATCTCATCTTTCTTGTCCCTAGGAACAGTATGAGTTCTGGATATTTCTTATCCTCAGGGGAATAAAAGAGACAGGAGAAAAACTAGACTACGCAGAGTGAGGTTTTGGAGTAAAACTGATCCTTCTCTCTTCTGAGATTTTATTAAATATCTTATCCTAGGATTGACTTTTCCTAATTTTAATGCTACATTTCATATGGTTTCCCTAGAATCCTTGACTTTCCACAAAGAGAGCCAGCCTAATGTTTACTTTATCATTTCAGCAGTTTCTCTTCAGCAGCTATTTCCAGTAGCCTTTGCTTAAAACTTACTTACTAATTAGATTCTTACTGGAGATAGGGATGATAGTGCAGGTAAGACTATAGGTAAGGGGTTTGGATGTCACCAGAGGCCAAACTCTGCAGAATGTCTGTATTCCACTCTAAAACCTTTACTGCCCACCCTTGGCCATTGGTACCTCAAGACTGTTGCCAGAGAATATCCCCTTTCCTTTTGTTCGGTGGCGGTGTCGTGGTGGGTGTAAATGTCAGTGCCGAATACTTTTAACTGTTTTTGGCTTTAGCAATTAGTATTGGGAAAGGGAAAATCTGTGCTGTAGTTTCAATATGCCATCTTCATCTAAAGGCAACTTTTACTTGATTTTTATAATAATTCTGAAGACTATTAGCTTTGCCATTTTAAAATGCAGAGATCAGTATGTCAATGAGAAGATTAAGGAATATTGTAAATTTTTCATTACTTAATATTAGTTGAATTCCTACAACATGCCAAACACTCTGCTATATAATGAGGATATAGAAAGAAACAAGATAAGACATAGCCCCTATCCTAAAGAGCTTACCCTCTAGTTGGAGAAACAGACACATTAACACCAGTGAAATAAGGTTGATTCCCCTGTAAGTCAGTTGGTAAAGAATCTACCTGCAGTGCAGGAGACCTGGGTTCAATTCCTAGGTCAAGAAGATCCCTAGAGAAGGAAATGGCAACCCACTCCAGTATTCTTGCCTGGAGAATCCCCATGGACAGAGGAGCCTAGCAGGCTACAGTCCATGGAGTCGCAAGAGTGGAACATGACTTAGCAACTAAACACCACCACTACCAAAATAAGTTTGGTGATTGAAGAAGGTATCAGTCAGTTCAGTCACTCAGTCATGTCTGACTCTTTGCGACCCGACAGACTGTAGCATGCCAGGCCTCCCTGTCCATCACCAACTCCAGGAGCCCACTCAAACTCAAGTCCATTGAGTCGGTGATGCCATCCAACCATCTCATTTTCTGTCGTCCCCTTCTCTTCCTGCCTTCAAACTTTCCCAGCATCAGGATCTTTTGAAATGAGTCCATTCTTTGCATCAGGTGGCCAAAGTATAGGAGTTTTAGTGTCAGCATCAGTCCTTCCAAGGAATATTCAGGACTGATTTCCTTTAGGATGAACTGGTTGGATCTCCTTGCAGTACAACGGACTCTCAAGAGTCTTCTCCAACACCACAGTTCAAAAGCATCAGTTCTTTGGTGGTCAGCTTTTTTTTATAGTCCAAATCTCACATACACACATGACTACCGGAAAAACCATAACTTTGATTATATGGACCTTTATTGGCAAAGTAATGTCTCTGTTTTTTAATATGCTGTCTAGATTGGTCATAGTTTTTCTTCAAGGAGCAAGTGTCTTTTAATTACATGGCTGCAGTCACCATCTGCAGTGATTTTGGAGCCTGAAAAAAATAAAGTCTGTCACTGTTTTCACTGTTTCCCCATCTATTTGCCATGAAGTGATGGGACCAGGTGCCATGATCTTAGTTTTCTGAAGGTTGAGCTTTAAGCCAACTTCTCCACTCTCCTCTTTCACTTTCTTCAAGTGGCTCTTTAGTTCTTCTTTGCTTTCTGCCATTAGGGTGGTGTCATCTGCATATCTGAGGTTATTGATATTTCTCCCAGCAATCTTGATTCAGCTTGTGCTTCATCCAGTCCAGCATTTCTCATGATGGACTCTGCATATACATTAATTATGCAGCCTTGACATACTCATTTCCCGATTTGGAAACATCCTGTTGTTCCATGTCCAGTTCTAACCGTCGCTTCTTGACCTGCATACACATTTCTCAGGAGGGAGGTCCAGTGGTCTGGTATTCACATCTCTTTCAGAATTTTCCACTGTTTATTGTAATCTACACAGTCAAAGGCTTTGGCATAGTCAATAAAGCAGAAATAGATGTTTGTTCTGGAACTCTCTTGCTTTTTCAATGATCCAGCGGATGTTGACAATTTGATCTCTGGTTCCTCTGCCTTTTCTAAAAACAGCTTGAACATCTCGATGTTCACAGTTCATGTACTGTTGAAGCCTGGCTTGGAGAATTTTTACCATTACTTTGCTAGCGTGTGAGATGTGTGCAATTGTGCAGTAGTTTGAGCATTCTTTGGCACTGCCTTTCTTTGGAATTGGAATGAAAACTGATCTTTTCCAGTCCAGTGACCACTGCTGAGTTTTCCAAATTTGCTGGCATATTGAATGCAGCACTTTCACAGCATCATCTTTTAGGGTTTGAAAGAGCTCAACTAGAATTCCATCACCTTCACTAGCTTTGTTCGTAGTGATGCTTCCTAAGGCCCACTTGACTTCGCATTCCAGAATGTCTTCACACTCATTCTAGGTGAGTGATCGCACCATCATGATTATCTGAGTCATGAAGATCTTTTTCTATAGTTCTTCTGTGTATTCTTGCCACCTCTTCTTAACTGCTTCTGTTAGGTCCATACCATTTCTGTCCTTTATTATGCCCATTTTGCATGAAAAGTTCCCTTGGTATCTCTAATTATCTTGAAGAGACCTCTAGTCTTTCCCATTCTATTGTTTTCCTCTATTTCTTTGCATTGATCGACGAGGAAGTCTTTCTTATCTCTCCTTGGAAGGTATACCTCATAACAAGATGCCTTTTATAATATCAGTGGAAGTTTTTCAAGTTAATAAAATACAAAGTCCAGTATTTAGGATATAGCAGATACTCAGAAAATGTTCACTCTCTACAATGAATTAAATGATTCTGTACTGCCAACATTCACATACTGAAACTCTAATCCCCAGTGATGATATTTAGTAAATGGAACTTTGGGAGGTAACTAAGTCATGAGGGTAAAACACTTACAATGGAATTGGCACCTTTCTAAGAAAAGGCAGGAGAAATCTTGCTTACTCTCTCTAATTTCCACCATATAACAAGACAAAGACTATATATAAAGAAGGTAGAGGGTCTTTACCATGATCTTGAACTCTACAACCCCCAGAGCTGTGAGAAATAGTGTTTATGTTTAAACACCCAGTTTGTGATATTCTGTTATAGCAACCCAAGCACCTTCCTGAACCTCCAAAACTTTCCAAAACACAATGGCATTCTGTATTACCTACTTCTAATGTTGTTGGAAAGAAGCCATTAGACAGTGTGCAAAGCAAGAATATTTATTATCTCTAAGTACAAGCAAATGAGACTGAAATTCTGAAATACAGACCCAGATCATGCAGGTTAAGGGCAGGATCTGCTTATACCAAGACACTGTAACTTGAGAGCTTAGCAATGTATCTGCTATCAGTAGGAGAGGAAACACTAATGATGAGTTTTATGTAAATAATTAAATGAGGCATCTGTGGGCACCAGACAGGGAAATAAAGATATTTTCTCCCATTCTTTCCATCTAGCCATTGACGTCTTAAGTCCATAATTCTATCTACTAGATGATGGTCTCAGCTGAATGAAAACATGGTCATCATAAGACCTTGGGTTAAGATGTTCAGCCCAAAACCATGCCTTGGGATTAGAAGTAATGTTTCAGATTCTCTTCCTTCTGGAACAACTTTTTAAATCCATCAACAGTCACTGACAATACAACCCTTCTGGTTTTAATGTAATTCATTATTCTGCACTCTGTATTTGCAAGGAGTCTTTTCATCAAGGGGACAAAAATCATTACAGGGACTAATTAACCTTCCCAATGTCCCTGTCAGAAAAGAAAATTACAATGTTACTATACATGCATCTACCTAACTACTCATTTAATTTCACAAATATTAGGGAAGGCTAAAAACAGGTTCAGCTCAGTATTTTAATGAAGACAAACTCAAAAATTCTAAGCTTCAATTTAAGCACTAGGCATGTAATAATGCAGATGCAATCATTCCTAAATCAATTTTGACCAGTATATTTAAGCAGAAAGCAGAGATAAAGAGGAAAAATAATACTATTAGGTCATTCACTGAAAGCAATAATTTGTTTCAAAAGTGTGTTATCTTTGATGGCAATTAGAATTTTCAAGTGTTTCCAAAATAGAATATAAAAAATATTCTTGGTAAATTGATAGAAACATAGGTACACAGATTGTAGGCCTGTATGTTCTTCCATCCATCTTTTCATTTATTGATCTATCCATGTATCCATGTTTTATGCATTCAACAACTCTTTTAAGTCAACAATCATAGTAACAAAAATCCAGAAGTGCAAGCAAAACCCACTTATGTTTAAAATTGTTAAGGAAAATGTCAAAGACCAACTGAAACCTAATAAACAATTGGGATTTTAATAGGGATATATAAACATAGAAAGAATTATAGGTGGAAGGAAAAGTCTGGATCAAACTACCTAAGAAAAGAGAATGTTCAGGAGAATATCAATGAATGTAAGTAAGCTAACATAAAAACGTATGATCACTTATAAGCATTTATAAATAGAACAAATAAGCGAATTTGCAATAGGGAGAAGAATTAAAGGATCGAAACTGGAAAGGCAGTTAGGATCTAGAATTTTGAAGGCTTTGAATGCCAATATAGATAATACAGAGATCATTTCATTGTTAATGACGAGCCACTAAAAACTGTTGAGCAGTAAAATAATCAAAGGATGTCTCCTGGAAGTCTAGTCCTGGGCAATATACAGAATATATTGGATGAGACACTGACTGAACGTAGAAACACAAGTCAAGAGACTTCCTCAGCACAGAAAAAGCCTACACACATATCAGCTACTTATGCTTTACCACTTGTGGACTGGAGAAGGCTCTTGAGAGGCCCCCGGACAGCAAGGAGATCAAACCAGTCAATCCTAAGGGATATCTAATTACTCATTGGATGGACTGATGCTGAACTCCAATACTTTGGCCACCTGATATGATAAGCTGACTCATTGGAAAAGACCCTGGGAAAGACTGAGGGCAGGAGGAGGACCTGGCAACAGAAGATGAGATGTTTGGATGGCATCATTCACTCAATTGACATAAGGCTAAGAACTTCATATGTATTGACTAATTTAATCCTTACAGTTAACTATAATGCAGATATTATTCACTCCACTTTACAGATGAAGAAATTGAAGCACAGAGAACTGGCTCCAAATCCAACATTCTAAAAATTAAAATAAAAAGAAAGCTTCTATTTGTTGAGTGCCAACTATATTAGTTTGCTACAGATTCCATAACAAAATATGAATGACTGGGAGGCCTAAACTACAGAAATTAATTTTCACACAGTTCTGGAGGCTGGAAGTTCAAGATCTAGGTGCTGGCAGAGTTAGTTTCTTCCAAGGTTTCTCTTTTTGGCTTTCAGACAGTCACTCTCCTCTTGCCTACGTGCACAGCCCTGGTGTATCTCTGCATGCTCAGAATTCTCCTTCGAAGAACATGTCAGATCAGATGAGGGACAATGCTCATGCCCTCTTTAACAGCCCTATGTTCAAATACAGTCATACTCAGAGGTACTAGAGACTAGGACTTCAACATAAGAATTTTGGAGGGACACAATTCACTTCATAACATCCACTATGTGTTAGATATTTTATGTATGTTCTTAATTAAACCTCACATAGCTATACTAGATTCATCCTACCACATACATTTAACAAATGAGGAAATCAAGGTTCCAAATTTTTTGATAACTTGTCCAAGTTCACATAGAAAAAGAAATAGACTGAGATTTCATCCCAACTCTATCTGATCTTTCCACTTCAGGAATCTAAAAACTTCATTTACAGGAAAATATTTCTGTGAGGACACGTAGTGGGTTAAAATTAAGACAAATACAACCTTTCCCCTCAAAGTTGCCAAGAACCAGTGAAAACTCATGTTTAAAGATTCCTAGAAACTACATGAACGTATGTGGAGATGTATAGCCCATAGAAGCAAAACTTTATAGAGTCATGTGAATCTCACACGTTAATTCATTGCTAAAACAGCATTCCCAGCACCTGAAAAGATTCTGCTGACTTAGCAAAATGTCACCAAGGAAGTGCCAGAGTCAGATCCAACAATAAAGTAATTATTGCTTCCAGAGCAGAAAAGAAATGCAGACTGAGCTTTCATAAATTTACATGAAAGTTCTCACAGTGTCTGTTCTTTGATAAATAACCAAAAAGGAGAGAAATAAATGAATTTTCTGATTAATTAGTAGAGAAATAAGTGAGATGCTTTAACAAAGAAATTTTTACAAAAACCCTTTAAAGAGCCTGAGCAGAGGAAAAAATAATTAAAATGTGTGTAACAGGAGAAGGAAATGGCAACCCACTCCAGTATTCTTGCCTGAGAAAGTCCATGGACAGAGGAGCCTGGCGGGCTGCAGTCCATGGGGTTACATGACTGAGCATGTGTGCACAAGGGTGGAGGGATATAGGTTGGTAGAAATAAACTGGTAGAACTAAAAAAAATAAAATAAAATGTGTGTAACAAATGAGCACATGGCTAGTTACCATGTCAGATACAGGCTGAAATAAGAGGAAGCTTTGTTTTTTCATTTATAACTGTTCTCCTTTGTGGAATGATCTGCCACTAACAACAGAAGAAACAGATATTAAATCTCTGATGTCAGCCTAAAAGTATATCATTATTTTACTGAATTTGAGTAAACTTTTGAAGCCATGGGATTATTATTAATTAATTACAAGCTCTTCTGGGATACCCAGGTGGCACTAGTGGTAAAGAATCCACCTAAAAATGCAAGAGATGCAAGAGACGCAAGTTAGATCCCTGGGTCGGGAAGATCCCCTGGAGAAGGGCATGGCAATCCACTCCAGTATTCTTGCCTGGAGAATCCCATGGACAGAGGAGCCTGATGGGCTACAGTCCATGGGGTCGCAGAGTCGGACATGACTAAAGCAACTTAGCATGCATGCACAAGCTCTTCTGCCTTACTTAAAGTTATTAATACTAAAGGTCAAGAACGATGTTTCATAGTAATTGGTCTGTTGGCTAAAGTCCCTAGCATATAATGGCTCAAAAATCTTTGTTGAACAAACAAATTAAGACTCCTTAATGAATTTTTGAGAAAGTGCCTTTAGGATATCATGAAGTAAAATGAGACATTTACCCTCTTTACCCTGTTCTTGGCCTGACTCTTCCTGCCTGTATTAAAGAACTTCTCTGAGACTAAAGATAAAAGATAAGAGAAAGGAAAGAATAAAAGAGGGTCATGCATATGGTGATGTAAGTTTCCATGTTACTCTTTCCATACATCTCACCCTGTCCTCCCCTCTCCCCATGTCCATAAGTGTATTCTCTATGTCTGTTTCTCCATTGTTGCCTTGTAAATAAATTCTTCAGTACCATTTTTCTAGATTCCGTATATATGTGTTAAACAGATAGCCAACAGGAATGTTCTGTGTGGCTCAGGAAACTCAGACAGGGGCTCTGTATCTACCTAGAGGGGTGGGGTGGGGAGCGAGATGGGAGGGAGTTTCAAAAGGGAGGGGGTGTATGTATACCTATGGCTGATTCATGTTGAGGTTTGACAGAAAACAACAAAATTCTATAAAGCAATTATCCTTCAATAAAAAATAATTTAATTAAAAAAAGAGAGCGGCCATGCAAAGACCAGGGATGAGAATGTGTCATGAACCAATGATTATAATCAATCCAATTTGTGGTACTTGAATCATACACATACACACAAATCTCAAATAATGGTATTTGCCATGAGATGAGTAAGAAGTTGTGGGAGTACAGCAAAGTAGCACTTAATCCAAAATGAAGAGAAGAATCTGAAAACAGACTCCCAAAGAAAGGGGTTTTGAGCTGTAGTATTGATGGATAACTTTCACTGTCCATGGTCTATGTGTCAGATACTGTTCTAAGTATATTATGTGTGCTGATTCATTTAATCCTTACAATAATAGGTACCATTATCACATTTATTCTAACATGTACAGATCACCTAAGGAACAAGTGGTAGAATTAGATTTTGGACAGGCTGACTCTAGAATCTATGTTCTTCATCTGTGTGTTATATTGATTTTTTTCATCATTGAACAGAGTTTGGTAATTTCATCTTTATGGACAATCACTCATTATCATGGGGGTAGATGAGTTCTCTCCATGATAACCTGACTCAAGCTAGGTAGGATGGCTACGGATTGCAGGATGAGAAAAACCACCCATTGTTCTCTGCTCTCATAGGATCTTGATTGAATTGGACCTTCCCAACACTAAGAACCTCATCCAGCCTTAATGGCTGGAAGCACTGATGCCCACTACTACTTCTCCCAGCTGTGTAGGAACTCTTCCCGTCACTGTGCTTTCAAGGGTTTTCTTTACTCCTATTCCCCACACCATCCTCCTGAGGTTAACTTTGGATCATCTAATGTGTTGGTTTATTTTATGTTATATTAGAGACTTCATGGCATTATATTTTACTACGTTGAAACATTTCTTTTAATCTGTCTGATGCTACATCTATATAAGATCCTATGAGATAACCAGTCTTGGCTAAGTAATTATGAGTTGCTGACCTATTTAGCATCATTCTCATTTCTTTTTTCAATAGGAACAGATTTTCCCTGACAAAATAGGGATTACGACTCCTTAAAACAGCACTTATAAGAAATTTTACATGACTTCTCACAATGGGTCATGATTTTTGTGCATTTCTTTGGAAGCAAATATCTTGCATTATAGCATATTGTCAACATGTTGGTCCCTCTTTGTCCCCTCGCCAAAACAAACAAAACAAAGACTATAAAATCTTCATTCATTCATATATTTATTCACTCATGATATGAACACTTAGTGAGTACATAATGTGTTTCAGACCTTGTTTTAGTCTGGAAATGAACACTGAATGGGACACGGGTCACACTGCAAAAACCCTCAAACTTTGATGAGGGAAAAAGAAATTAAAATTGAATCCAATAACGATAATAATAATACCATGCATGTGGGAGAGAAGAACCATCTCAGAGACTAATAGCCACTTTTAGGTTGACTGACATTGTTACTTAAGTGACCTGTACATGTTAAAGTAAATAGGGTAACAGTACTTATCATTGTGAGGATTAAAAGACTCAGCACATATATTTAGAATAGTATCTGACACTGAATGTGCACAATAAAAGTTATCAATACTATGGATCAGACATCCTCTTTTGGGGGAGCTATGCCCAGATTTTTCTTTCATCCACTTTGGATTAAATCTTGCTTTCCTGTACTCCCATGACAACTTGTACTTACTCATTTCATATCAAATACTGCTATAGTATTTTAGGTTTGTATGTATGCGTGTGATTTAAGTACTCCAAATTAGATTGTTTACCATCATTGGTTCATGACACGC
The DNA here is from genome assembly GCF_019320065.1 of Cervus canadensis. Classification (NCBI taxonomy): domain Eukaryota; kingdom Metazoa; phylum Chordata; class Mammalia; order Artiodactyla; family Cervidae; genus Cervus; species Cervus canadensis. Next base: position 4,311,237 of record NC_057414.1, on the reverse strand, counting down.
TCTCATGCCTGGTCTTTACCTGGCCCTCTTTTATTTCTTCTTTTCTCCTTTGTATTACAATATCAGCAAACAAACATGAAATAGAACCTAGAAAATCTTCAATAACTTCTGTTTACTTTGGGGGTTGTTCACAATCCTAGCCCCTGAAACTCCTGACTACCATCCTGAACTGTATAATAGGTTTCCTTCACTTTATATGTAAAAGTGCTTATTTATATGTGGTTATTTACATATATTTACACATAGACTTTCATTAAACATGTATATGTATATATACATGCACATATATAAAATTGTATATTCATGTTTATTCTGAGAAAATGTATCATTTAGAATTAGTGGTTTTTTATTTTATGAAAGGCCTTTATATTTATGTAATCTTTGGGATTCCCTTTTTAATTCAATAGTACATTATTAAAGTTAATTCATATGTTTGTTCATGCTATAGTTTAACTTTAAATACTATTTAATATTTCATTGCATGAACATAACACTATTTTCTTAGGCTTCAAAGTCACTGCAGACGGTAACTGCTGCCATGAAATTAAAAGACGCTTCCTCCTTGAAAGGAAACTTATGACAAGCCTATATAGCATATTAAAAAGCAGAGATATCACTTTGCCAATATAGGTCTATATAGTCAAAACTATGATTTTTCCAGTAGTCAGGTACAGATGAGAGAGTTGGAACATACATAAGACTGAGCATCAAAGAATTGATGCTTTTGAATTGTGTTGTTGGAGAAGACTCTTGAGAGTCCCTATCAAACCAGTCAATCCTAGAGGAAATCAACCCTGGATATTCACTGGAAGGACTGATGCTGAAGCTGAAGCTCCAATACTTTGGCCACCTGATGGGAGGTACTGACTCATGAGAAAAGACCCTGATGCTGGGAAAGATTGAAGGCAAAAGGAAAAGTGGGTGGCGTAGGATGAGATGGTTTACATAGCATCACCAACTCAACGGACATGAATATGAGCAAACTCAGGGAAACAGTGGAGGACAGAAGAACCTGGTGTGCTACAGTCCATGGGGTCACAAAGAGCCAGTCACAACTTAGTGACTGAACAACAGCAAAAATAATACCCATTCTTCTGTCAATGGGCATTTAGGTTATTTCCAGGTCTTTATGATGGTGGCATACTAAGAATATTCCTATAAATGTCTCCTGTATGAAATTCTCAAAAGTTTCTCTACAGTAATATCTAGGACTAGAAATACTGGCCCACAGAAAATGCAAATATTCAATTTTATGAGATAATGCCAACTGATTTTCTATGCCAATTCATGCTCTCACCAGCAACACGTGAGATCCTGCTACTCCACATCCTCTCTGTTGGTATCGCCACTCTGTTTTTCCCATCTAAATGGATACAAAGTGGTATTTTATCTTAGCCCTGTTTTGCTTTTCCCTGATTATAATAAAGCTTAATATTCTTCCATATACTTATTGACCACCTGTGTTTCCTTATCTGCAAAATGTCTGATTTTGAGTCACTTAGCATTTATTAATATGTTGTTCATCAAAAATTTGTGAAATAAATCTTGTGTTAATTATGTGTACTGTACACATCTTTCAGTTTGTAACTTGGTTTCTCACTTTCTTAACTTCAGTTCAGTTCAGTTTAGTTCAGTCGCTCAGTCGTATCTGACTCTGCGACCCCATGAATCACAGCACACCAGGCCTCCCTGTCCATCACCAACTCCCAGAGTTTACTCAAACTCATGTCCATCAAGTCGGTGATGCCATCCAGCCATCTCATCCTCTGTCGTCCCCTTCTCCTCCTGCCCCCAATCCTTGCCAGATCAGGGTCTTTTCCAATAAGTCAACTCTTCGCATGAGGTGGCCAAAGTACTGGAGTTTCAGCTTCAGCATCAGTCCTTCCAATGAACACCCAGGACTGATCTCCTTTAGGATGGACTGGTTCGATCTCCTTGCAGCCCAAGGGACTCTCAAGAGTCTTCTCCAACACCACAGTTCAAAAGCATCAATTCTTTGGCACTCAGTTTTCTTCACAGTCCAACTCTCACATCCATACATGACCACTGGAAAAACCATAGCCTTGACTAGATGGACCTTTGTTGGCAAAGTAATGTCTCTGCTTTTTAATAGGCTGTTTAGGTTGGTCATAACTTTCCTTCCAAGGAGTAAGCATCTTTTAATTTCATGACTGCAATCACCATCTGCAGTGATTTTGGAGCCCCCCAAAATAAAGTCTGACACTGTTTCCACTGTTTCCCCATTTATTTGCCATGAAGTGATGGGACTGGATGCCATGATCTTCATTTTATGAATGTTGAGCTTTAAGCCAACATTTTCACTCTTCTCTTTCACTTTCATCAAGCAGCTTTTTAGTTCCTCTTCACCTTCTGCCATAAGGGTGGTGTCTTCTGCACATCTGAGGTTATTGTTATTTCTCCCGGCAATCTTGATTCCAGTTTGTGCTTCTTCCAGCCCAGCGTTTCTCATGATGTACTCTGCATAGAAGTTAAATAAGCAAGGTGACAATATAGAGCCTTGACGTACTCCTTTTCCTATTTGGAACCAGTCTGTTGTTCCACGTCCAGTTCTAACTGTTGCTTCCTGACCTGCATACAGATTTCTCAGGAGGCAGGTAAGGTGGTCTGGTAGTCCCATCTGTTTAAGAATTTTCCACAGTTTACTGTTATCCACAACAGTCAAAGTGTTTGGCATAGTCAATAAAGCAGAAGTAGATATTTTTCTGGAACTCTCTTGTTTTTTCAATGATCCAGCAGATGTTGGCAATTTGATCTCTGGTTCCTCTGCCTTTTCTAAAACCAGCTTGAACATCTGGAAGTTCACAGTTCACGTATTGCTGAAGCCTGGCTTGGCATGAAGAATAAAAGTTCTTATATTTTAAAGGTAAGTTTATCACCTCTTCCATATGGCTAGCTCTTCTTGTATTTTAAAAATCATTCCCTATCTCCAATATTAGAGTAATATTCCATATATTTTATATATTTATATATATATTTTTTTAAGGTTTTAAAGGTTTGCTTTGATACTTAAATTCTTCATCCATGTGGAATTGATTTTGGTGCATGGTAGATAATAAGGATCTTTCTTTCCCATGTGTATAAAAAATTTATTGAATAACTCCTCCTGTCTCCATTGATCTATTATACTGCAAGTTCTATACGTCAAAGTTTCAGATACATAAGTGTTTTCATGTTATCCTTCATTCTTAGTCAATCTGTCAGTACTAGGGACAGTAACATGCTCTCTTAATTATTAAAACTTTATAATTCTCAGTGCCTTGTTGTAAGAGGCACCCCCTCTTTAATCTTCTTTATAAGTATCTTGCCTGTTCTTGACACCTGCTATTCTATTTAAATTTTTAATCAGGTTATTAAGTTTCAAGAAAAACACTGCTGGGAATTTTGTAAATGTCATTCTCTTACATAGATCAATTTGTAAAAAAATTGACATTTCATATTAAATATTCCTATTCATAAACATAAATATCTTTACTTATCTTTTATTTTATTAATGCCTCAATAAAGTTTTATAATTTTTGCATACTTTTTTGTTGCTATAATAAATAAATAATGCCTTCTAAAATTATGTGTGTGCTTGCATGCTCAGTCATGTCTGACTCTTCGTGACTTCATGGACTATAGCCCACAAGGCTCCTGTGTCTATGGAATCTTCCAGGCAAGAATACTGGAGCGGGTTGCCATTTCCTACTTCAGAGGATCTTCCCAACCAGGGATTGAACCCACATCTCTTGCATCTCCTGGATTGGCAGGCAAATTCTTTACCACTGTGCCCCCTGGGAAGCCCTTTTAAAATTATACTTTCTAGTTATTTGTAACTAATATTTATGTATACAACTGATTTTTGCTTACTGATTTTATATTCAGACCCTTTCTAAACTTTATTATTTCTATCAACTTGCTTATAGATTTATTATAGATTTAGTAGTTAGTAGGAGACAATCGTATCATCTACCAAAAATTTTTAATTTCCTCCTTTTCAAACTTCAGGTCCTTAATTTCTTTTTATTGTTTTATAATTAGGTAGGACCTCCTATAACACTGCTAACTAAAATTGGTGATAATGTCCATTCTTGTCTCAATTCTCAACTTTAAAGGGAATATTTCTAACATTTCTCAATTTAGGCTTTGTGTATGTGTGTGTAAGAGGAACTTTATCATATTTAAGGATATTCTTTTCTATGCCTCTGATGATTAGGTGGGGACATAAAATTCTAAGTTCTGTGGTAATGTAAAGGATCAGCAAATCAAATTCATAAGACTCTACTATCCAGATCTTATCCAGTACTGAGCTTTTCTTTGCTTGCAAGAAAAGTTATGACCAACCTAGACAGCATATTAAAAAGCAGAGACATCACTCTGCCAACAATGGTCTGCCTAGTCCAGGCTATGGTTTTTCCAGTAGTCATGTATGGATATGAGAGTTGGACTATAAATCAAGCTGAGTGCCAAAGAACTAAAGCTTTTGAACTGTGGTGTTGGAGAAGACTCTTAAGAGTCCCCTGGACTGCAAGGAGATCCAACTAGTACATCCTAAAGGAAATCAGTCCTGAATATTCATTGGAAGGACTGATGCTGAGGCTGAAACTCCAATACTTTGGCCACCTCATGCGAAGAACTGACTCAGTGGAAAAGACCATAATGCTGGGAAAGATTGAAGGCAAAGGCAGGAGGAGAAGGGGAAGACAAAGGATGAGATGGTTGGATGGCATCACCGACTCAATAGACATGAGTTTGAGTAAACTCCGGAAGTTGGTGATGGACAGGGAGGCCTGGCATGCTGCGGTTCATGGGGTCACAAAGAGTTGGACACGACTGATCGACTGAACTGAACTGAGCTTTGCTAATAATTATGAGGATGGAAGCAATCAAGAGGCACAAGTAAATCCAGGAGAGATCTAAGACATCGTATGTGGCTCTTCAAATCCTTACTTCTTGTATGAGACACACTGTCCAGCCAGAATGATGAGGTGCTTAACTAAAGTTTGTGAGACTTAAACATGTTTAGGTTCTAAAACATCCATTTTTGTACACCCAGATAGTTATGGGGCTTACATGACATTTTCTGAGTAACCATGTCTCAAATATTGATAGATTACAATTTATTTACCATAAGCAATCATATCCCAGAGACACAGTGAAAAGAACATTCCATATATAAGGATTCTCCTCCTAGCAAATATCATTTCTCTGTCTACTTATTAGAAGGTCAGTTACCAGGCATGTATAAATGGGTATTAGCTTGAAAGATAAATAGATTACAAACCAGTACTTCAACTTCATACTCAGCTCCAAGTCTTTTTCTTGCATTGCGTATTGCTATTGACAATCAACATGATCTACTATTTCTCCTTGGAAATTTCTACAGACTTCCTTTTGTCTTTCAAGTTATTTTTTTGTAATTTTTTTTCATATAACATTGTCATTTTCTTTATTTATATATATATATATATATATATATATATATATATATATATATATATACAGTAGTATTTTTTGCCACACATTGACATGAATCAGCCATGGATTTACATGTGTTCCCCATCCCAATCCCCCTTCCCGCCTCCCTCTCCATCCCATCCCTCTGGGTCTTCCCAGTGCATCAGCCCTGAGCACCCGTCTCATGCATCCAACCTGGGCTGGTGATCTGTTTCACCCTTGATAGTATACTTGTTTCAACGCTGTTCTCTCTGAACATCCCACCCTCGCCTTCTCCCACAGAGTCCAAAAGTCTGTTCTGTACATCTGTGTCTCTTTTTCTGTGTTGCATATAGGGTTATCGTTACCATCTTTTTAAATTCCATATATATGCGTTAGTATACTGTATTGGTCTTTATCTTTCTGGCTTACTTCACTCTGTATGATGGGCTCCAGTTTCATCCATCTCATTAGAACTGATTCAAATGAATTCTTTTTAATGGCTGAGTAATATTCCATGGTGTATATGTACCACAGCTTCCTTATCCATTTGTCTGCTGATGGGCATCTAGGTTGCTTCCATGTCCTGGCTATTATAAACATTGCTGCAATGAACATTGGGGTACACGTGTCTCTTTCAGATCTCGTTTCCTTGGTGTGTATGCCCAGGAGAGGGATTGCTGGGTCATATGGCAGTTCTATTTCCAGTTTTTATTTTTTTGTAATTTTTTTGATGTGCGTCTTATCTTTTCAGTTTGGTATTTCAGACCCATCATCCTTAGGTTTGTCACCTTTATTAAGTCTTACTTCTGTGGAATCTACCTCCATTACTTTCTCAAAAATCACCTCTGTATTTTTAGTTTTCACTTTTCTGGAACTTTTACCATCCAAATGTTGGCACTTAAATTTCTATCCTTTATTTCTCTTAATTTCCATTTACATATTCTGTGTATTTAGCTGTTTGTGCTTCTTCCTTGAACAACTCTTTGCTTTCAAGTTCCTAATCCATTTTTAGCTATCTTCATTCCATTATTTATCCCATTCTACTTATTGGGCTCTTTATTTCAAGTGTTGTATTTCTGATACAAAATATCTGGATCCTTTTTATATTTTTCTTACAATTCTAAAATTTTAATTTTTTACTTGGTTTTATGCTTATCTGAAATTCTTATCCTTCTGTTCTAACAATTCTGCTTTGCATGGCATCTGTAACTTATGTTGGTAGCCTTTTTTCTTTTCTTTTAAAGAAGTTATGCTCCTCGGATGTCTCACTGCATTTGCCTGTGAGTTTATATTTCTGCTCTGGGTATCTAAGCACTACCCCAAATTAATAAAACTCCAGCCCCAAGTAAGTGGGTATCAGAAGTCTGAGGTGTAGCTGTCAAGCCCCACGATAACCAGTCAGGTATCAGAAGTTCCAAGACAAAGGCAGAGAAGAAGTAAGAGCAGAACTCAAGTGGTTTCTTACCCTAGTTTAATCTCATATAGCCTCACTGGCCAAATCTGGCCTAGGCTACAACTATCTCCCTACCATCAACAGTTCAAACATCTATCTGCTTACCCACGAGTTTCTTATAATTTTTATTATCTCTTGACCTTGCAGGAATAAACGAGAAGCCTATACCAATTTTGTGTTTATCAGGAACAGGATTCAGAACTATAACTGTTTATTCACTCCCCCTGTGTCTTCTATTCTGACAAGACACTGAACTTCATAAATTGAGAAATTATCTCAATTTTACATCCTTAGATCTATATAGCATACAGCGTATAAGCTGACATTCAATAGATAATTCTGAGTTGAATGAATAACCTCTTTACTTAAAGTTGGAAATATTTCACTAAACATTTTCCCCAGTGATCACACGTTACCACTGGTCTCTTCTTTTACGGCAGCTTATCATTTCTTAAACAGCTGTTTCTCTGGAGAAGCCACGCAAGCTTCCCAGCACCCTGCTTTCCGTCTAAAGGGTTCCGCGCAGCAGTAGCCCTTACCAACACACGAAACAGGTCTTTTACTTCACAATCGCAGGGAAAAGCGCCACACGACAAACAGTGAAAGAGCATATTTATTACCAGAGTTAGGTTGTTTCACACTTTTGTTGTTGTTCAGTTGCTAAGTCATGTCAGACTCTTTGTGATCCCACAGACTGCAGTATGCCAGGCCTCCCTATCCCTCACTATCTCCCAGAGTTTGCCCAAGTTCATGTCCATTGAATTAGTGATGCCAATTTTATTTACCTTCCATAATTTTACTTATTTATTTTTTGAAAGCAAGGATCATGTATTTCCAGGGGGAGGGGAATCGAATTGTGAACTTTCCTGTAATTTCAACTAAAGTTAAATTCTCAGTATTATGAAGTATAGAATTTTACAAGGAGATAAAATAATGTAGAAGATAGGACAGCCTAAAGAGACATGGCCTTTTAAATCCAGCTCTTCCATAAACCACCTGCCTGACTTTGAATAACTCACTAAATATCTCTAAATATTTCCCTCAATGCTAAAGTGAGAGAACTGAAAGGCAGAATGACACAGAAAATCAGCTGGGGTTGAAACCCAAGTAACCCACTTTCTTACTATGGTACTTACATCAATTTCTTAAATATTTTAACTTCAGTTCCCTTATCTTGAAAATAAACAGCATCATTTCTTTCTTATAGTTGCCATGATTTCAATGAAATGATATGTGTAATATACCTTGTACAGCGAGGTTATACATGAATTGTTTCTAAAATGTTAGTTTCTTCCCAACAACCCCACATTTTTTCAGGTGGGGTATAGCTTTCACCTTTATATAGTTACAAATCTAGATGATTTATTGAAACTAAGCTCATTTCTCTAATCTAAGCAAGAAGCCTACCAAAGTTTCCATATTGTATTATTTCCCCTGAGAGCTAACAATTTCTCTTAAATGTCAACCTTCAGTCATAAATGATCTAGAAGCTACACAGGTGTACTTCAGTTCTTCTAGGTGTTAAACATTCAGTCATCATTGGCTAGTGGTAAAAGTCTATGTAAGGAGAGGAAAAGCAAAGGAATGTGCATATATCATTTATATTTTAAGCATCAGCAACTGTTTCAGTGAAATATTCATCTACCAGTTATACACTACAGAATTATTTATGCACTGGGGCAACAACATGGAAATCAACATCTGTGGTTTAAAAAGAAATGTATGTGTCATTGCTTATAGCTGTGAAATGAATGGGCAACCATAATGGGACAGTGTAATGAATTTATGGCAAGGGCCAGAGGAAGGAAATGATAATCATAGTCAGATTGCTATGGGGGTACCTTTGCTTTTGGTAGCAAAAATAAATATCTATTAATTATACTAAAATGAAATGTGCCTGAGTATAGCACGAAGAAAACAGATAACTCCAGTTAAATTATTATGTGTGTCAATGATCAGAGACAAATGAGTATGTGCCAGGAAGTCTCTACTGAGCAACTTATGTAACAGAGCCACCAAGTAAGTGATATGATTTGATGGTTTCTGTGAAATTAAACACTGTATAATGGTAGTTGTATCAAAGCAAGAGTATTCAGAACTCTTGCCAATGATCCAAGTGTTGATCATGGGACAATTTCTCATCTTTCACAAGGGCTCTTTAGGAAAAGGTATCCCAAAGGATTCAATCCATTCATTTATCCTGAAAAGCCTGCAGCATAACATCATAGACAGGCTTCAGGGTTTTGAATTAAATATGATTATGCTTCAAAACTTTACTTTTTCTAATAATGAAAGTAAATTAATAAATTCATTCATCACTGTGAAATTTAAGAACCCTACAATAAAGGTAAGATTCAAGATTCTGGAGATAAAAATAGGGCATCAAGAAGGGAATGAAAATCTCAGACACATATTAGCCTTGAACAATAGTTTGGCGGAGTATATCCAACTAAGTTTTTAACATCGCCTCTTGGACATCTAATCAGAATTCCATGTTCAGCCATAGACACTGGAATGCCATCTTCCCCATCTCCAAACCTGCTCTAATCCTGTCTCCTCCACTTCAGCTGGTGTCCATTCCTTCCTTCTATTGTTCATAATGGAAATCCTGAAGGCATTCTTGACTTCTTGCTCTCTTTCACAGCCCAGACTAAAAGGTTAGGCAATATGCTGGCTTTACCTTCAAAATATATCCTAACACTGCTCATCACTTCCATTGCTATCACCCTGGTCTAACTCACTAACAGTCCCTACCCGGATTGTGCAATGGTCTAATCTGCCTAGACTGCATTTACCTTTGGCCTCTATAAAACTATTCTCCACCCAGCAGCCAGAGTCATCCTTTTAACTTATGGCAGATCACATCACCTCTCTGCTCAGTACTCTGCAATACACAACCATGTGCTCAGAGCAAAAGCCAGAGTCAGTAGAATAAGCAGCAGAAACAAGGCCAGATGGCCTCATTCTCCATTTCCTGAGTTCACCGGCCAGACTCTACTGCTCCTACTCTCATCGCCTCCACCCCAGCCTCACTGTCCTCTCTGCGTCCCCGACACAGAGAAGGCATATTCCTAAGAATTCTTAGACTGCTTGCTGTCTCTGTTTGCAAAGCTCTTTCCCTAAATAACTACACAGGTAGTTCTTTGACCTGCTTCAACATCGCTCATTTTTTATATACTCTATAGTGCCTACCCCACCATATCTAAAATTGCAACACACTTCCACTCAAATACTGTTCACCTTTACCTACTGTACTTTGTTTTTCCATAAAAATTTTCTTTTTTCAACAAACTACATTATTTATGTATTACTTTTAGTGTGTCTTTCCCTGCCCACAGCCCATCTACCTGGCTAGAATGCAAACTCCAGAATGGCAGGGATCTTTGTTTTGATGAAGGATTTTGAATGCCTATAACAGTATCAACAAAAGTTTAAAATTCAAAAAAATAGGTAGCAAGAAAGGACTCAAGAAACAAAGAAATGGATACAGAATTCAAGGCTTACTCACAAAAGGAACAAACATCAGACTAGACTCGATGAACACTAGAAGACAGTGCAGCAAAGTTATTCATTTCTGAAGAAAATTAACCTTGAATTCCATACCAAAACAATCAATAAATGGAGAGAGTCACTTTTTAAAACTTTGTATTTTGAGTATCATATCATACTTCATGAAATACTGCAAGATATAATACAAGGGATTCTCATATACCCTTCATGCAGATTTTCCAAGAGTTATCATTTTTTGATGATTCTCTTTCTCTCTTTCTCAATTATATATTATATTATCTAGTTCTATATACTGGATAAAATAAAGCAAACATGGAAGTTTAAATGAGTATAATGGATGATCATTAACTAAATTTAAATCATTAACTAAATTAACTAAATTTATGACATATCTTCATGAGAATACTTGTTTTTTACACTAGTCATATAATAAATATATAAGGCCTGCATAAATTTATTATACTTGTATAATTATATATATGGATAATAAAATTAATGAGTCTATATCCAAACTGAAGATAGAAAATATTAATATATACCAATATCTAACACATGTATCTGATTAATATTATACAGTAACTAGGCATTTATTAATAGTATAATTAAAAAACATTGTTAATTTTAGCTGGGGAGCCCACTAGAATACCATTCCAGAATCTCTTCTAAACATTTGTAAGCTGGAATGGCATTCTGAAACTTCATGTATATCAATTACTAAAATAACAAAGTACATATTTTATGCTAATAAAATTTAATGTTCAGATCAAATAATGTTTATTCTACTTTCTTGTATCACCGTTTGTAAAATTAGAAGTCCTACTTAATCGCATGTTTTTTTTAATCATTGTGTGCAGTTTATCCAAATTATCCTAGATATAACTTAAGGGTAACCCTTTCACTAGCCATACCACTGATAAAATATTAAAAGAAGAAACAGTGCAGAAAAAGAAAAAATTATTTTTATTTGTTTTACTATCAATAGCCAATACTGTGGCTCAATGGTAATGCTATACTGCTGCATCCACCCATCTCCTCCTGGACCTGGGATCAGTAAAATTAGTAGAGGAAGAAATGAAGCATGGCTCATTGGTGGACCATAAAAATATCCTTTAGGTCTTTACCATCTTTTCAGTAAGTCCTGCCTGGTCATTCTATTCACAACTACACAGATACTTGCTATAGCTCCTTCCTGCTTCATTTTCTTCTTTATCAGTCATCATTAACAAATTATATGTTTTACTTATTCAATTATCTTATTGTTAAGTAATTCCTAACATCTACACTTCAGGTGACAGAGAGCTTTCCAGACTTTGCAGGGGGAAGCAGTTTTTTCCTATTCATACCCAAAGGCTGCTCTTATTTCAGAGACAAGAGATAGCCAAAGAACTTACAAAAGAATATGTTCCTGCTCCCTGGAAGTTTGATTATCCCATTTTAACAAAGAGATTGAAGGCTTAGCTTGATATTCTAAGCATGAACATTAATATACAGACTAGCTCATCATCTTTTTAAATCACAGGACTATATATTATATTAGATAATTCTGTTGGTCCCTGAATTTCAATATCTCAGCAACTCAAACAGCATTTTCCAATCGTTCCTTTGGCCTCTTTCCAAATTCAATTATCTTGACAACATTCATCATTTGCTGTAACCTGCCACCCTAAAGAAGCTTAGGGCCTTATTTATTTCTGCTCTCTGATCTCAGATGCCAACCTTCTATATATTATTGCCAGTGGACTCCCTGGCATTCCAACCTAGAACTATAGACCAGATACATAGTCATCACCTTTCATATCTGTGCATCACATTTTTCTTTTCAAAGCACCTTCATTCTCAATATCTCACTAGACCATGTGAGACAGCTAGGATGAGCACAGTGCCATCATGACATTTTACGACCAGGAGTGTCTGCTCAGTCGTTTAGTCGTGTCCGACTCTTTGCAGGACTATAGACTATCAAGCTCCTCTGTCCATGCAGTTTTCCAGGCAAGAATACTGGAGTGGGTTGCCATTTCCTCCTCCAGGGGATCTTCCCAACCCAAGGATCAAACCCGCATCCCAGGTGTCTCCTGCACTGGCAGGTGGATTGTTGACCACTAGCACCACCTGGGAAGCCCTACAACCAAGGGAACTGAGGCCTAATCTGCTCAATACCTTACCTAGGAAAAGGCAAAGCCTCTGTCCGAGTTCTCACTGCCTTGTTATTTAGCTGTGATGCCATGCCGGCACACTTACACCTTCTGGTTGCAACCACTCTTGCAAAGTCCATTAAGACTACTATTAAAGTTGTAATATGCTTACGTTCCTGACTTCGTTCAGTTAAAAATTCTTCTCAACATGACATAGTAGGGATAGGCTACTCACTCCAGTATTCTTCGGTTTCCCTTGTGGCTCAGCTGGTAAAGAATCCACCTGCAATGCAGGAGACCTGGGTTCAATCCCTTGATTGGGAAGATCCCCTGGAGAAGGGAAAGGCTACCCACTCCAGTATTCTGGCCTGGAGAATTCCACGGACTGTATAGTCTATGGGTTCGCAAAGAGTCGGACATGACTGAGTGACTTTCACTCGACTTCATTTCAACATGACGGATTTTTCTGAGTTAAAGCTTTTCTCCAGTTCAAAAAATTTAGAATATTTAAAGATATGCTTCAAAAGCAACACAGAAATTTCTGACCTTTCTCCTGGCCAGCCATGTGTCAGGGATATGAGTTAGAGTGCAGCAGCTTACGATCACAACTGCACAGTATAGAAGATGTAGACTGGGAGAGGAGTAAAAGTGAGGATGGAAATGGCCATGCGAGAAGAAAGAGACAGAGATTCCTAGTGACTTTGTTCAAAAGAGATGGTCATTCCATCAAAAGCAGGCAAGCTGAAGCAAGGTTACTAAGTCCAAATATGGAAAGATAAGTGGATGTGCTTGCATGTGAGAAGGTCAGAAAGCTAAGTAAGGAATAATTACCAAATAAGAATACACAACTATAGCATGATTTTGCATCATTCCTACAGCCACACTGGAGGGCTTAAGGATAATCTGATAACCAAAGACAAGGTGTCACAGATTCAGAATGAGGGATCTTTCCATCAGAGAACAAATTCTAGGGATAATATTTAGAACACTGGTTTGTCAATAATGTTGGAGAATATTTTAAAATTTAAAAGGTATTTAGTGAAATTAGTTCTAGGAATGTTTTTCAGAGAGTGTGGACACTGTAAGTATTAAAAGAAAAAGCAGTTCCACCATTAAATGTTGGAAATAAACTATACTTTATGAATGTCTTAGGTTTGACTAGTTCTGCTAGGAACTATTATATTTACTGCTTTGTTTCTAGAGTTCTTATGTTCTTTTGGAACCATGTGTAATTTTTTCAGATATATCATAGTTAATGGTCATGTGCCATGAGATTGAAAACTAGTTACAACTCTATATTAATCAACTTCTTTTATGATGTTGGGAAATATTTACATAACTTAAGTAACAGCATTAGACTGTGGTACATTCAGACTAAGAAATATTACTCAACACTTAGAAGAAAGAAGCTGTCATACTATGAAAAGACATAAAGGAATCTTAAGTACACACTACTAAGTGGAAGAAGTCAATTTAAAAAGGCTAAATACTGTAAGATTCCAACTATATGACATTTGGGGAAAAAAATCATAATTATAGATACAGTAAAAAGACAAGTGGTTGCCAGGAGTTAGGGTTGGTTGAAGGGGAGAACAGACAGAGCTCAAGGATTTTTTAGGGCAGTGAAAACACTCTGTATGGATGAATAATAAACATATTTACTGTCTGCATGCTATGCATCAGTCACTGGATTAGCTTAATGTACAATATATTAAAATATACATCTTTATTCTGTTTAGCAAATTATTGTAACAAAGCACCCATCTCAAAATTTGTACTCAATTATGGCACTAATTTTTAAAGAAATTATGAAGAAATTAACCCTTTAAAAAGTTGTACATACAGCTGAGACTCTGCAGCTCAGAGGATATAGCATTAGTGTCATAAAAAGTTATGCACGTACTTTTCTTGTGGTAACTCACAAGAAATTCACTGCCCAGGTTTAGAGGAGAATCTAATGCTGACTGATTGCATCCTATACTAATAAGAAGGTACTATTCATGCAATACTTAAAACATAATTATTTAGCACTTCCTATGTCCCCGACCTCTCTTAGGCACTTAAAAAGATGAATGGATACTGGCGCTTATAATTTAGTGGAAGAGAAATACAAACAGTTAACCAAAATTAACTTTGATAACAGAACTAATCAAAGAAATAAATGGTAAAGCTACTGAACTTTAAGCTTCAGGACACTTCTCTGAGATGAGCTTCCTCCAAGGCGTAGGAAGAATCCTAAGACTATTCCCATGGTCATGTTTTTGTAAAATTGATAAAAATTTATGATGTTTTAACCATAAATGTTTAAGATTTTTGTGTCTTTCCACTCTAGTTTCTCCACTGTATTCCCCATGTACAAAGTATCACTGGAATGATGAAAGGCACTGGAATGACCAAATCTTCCAGATTGAAGATTTAGCAAAGGAGTTACTGAGCAGGGAACACATTTAGTTTGAATTTAACAGACCTGACTTAAAAAGTTCAAAGTCAAAAAAAAAAAAAAAGTTCAAAGTCACTTCTATCAAGAGTTAGGTTGTTAGCTTTCTCGGTATAAAAACGGTTTCTAGGTACACTCCTACCATCCTCTGTGGCAAGGCCACAGTGATATAAGCATGTCCTGTGATGCCTGGAACCAGAAGTGTGTAAAAGATGGAAGTAAAAAGGTCTGAATACATGATATCAGAACTAGTCTGTGGAAAAGACTTTCAATCATTAGACATGTAATATGTATTCAGTTTTAAGTTTTCATTAACACCTAGTCAAGATGAAAGTTCTTACTCTGCCAGGTTTGTACTTGATAATGCAGCAAAGACAATTACAAATGGTCCATACATTTTTCATTTTTATAGGAATAAAATGAAATAGACACTATCAGAATCCTTGTGCTTAAACAGTATAACTCTGTATAAGCAAATACAATAAATCAAAGCATGTCTCTATTAGCTCATATATGAAAAAATTAATACATTTTTCCCAAATTTGAAGATCTTAAAATGTCCTAAAATTTTACCAAAATCAAATTTTACCAAAATCAGTTATAAATAACTGATAAAGCTGAAAGAAGCTTTTCAAAATTATGAACAAAAAATCCAAAGTTTGACCAGCCACATGAGAGAAAAGATGCTTCAACTCTGTTATAGAAAATAATATTACAAATTTGGGGTCTTATTAACAGTATTATTGCTGAGTATTCAGCCCAAAAATAAGAGGGGAATGTATTACAGAAGTGTATGCGTGCTAAGTTGCTTCAGTTGTGTATGACTCTTTGCGACCCTATGGACTGTAGCTCACCAGGCTCCTCTGTCCATGGGAGTCTCCAGGCAAGAATACTGGAGTGGGTTGCCATTTCCTCCTCCAGGGGATCTTCCCGACCCAGGTATCAAAGCCAAGCCTCCTGTAGCTCCTGCATTGCAGGCGGAATCTTTACTGCTGAACCACCAGGGAAGGGTGATAGAAGTATGTTAAGTCACAATTAATTCAAATATCATGTACTATTTCATGATTTTGTGATATTTACAGCTACATTTCACTTTCTAAAGTTTATAATTGATTATAGTACATCATTATACATCTTTTTCTATATACATACTCACTTTCTTACCTAATGTCATATTGGTAATTTTATATTCTTTACATGAAAGAGAGGCTCCCAAGCTACAAAATCTTTAGGTCATACAAAACCTGGATCTGCTATAATACTTGCTTCTTCATCTAAATTTTCCTGTCTAGTAAGAAAGCAAAGACCAGTGTCCAGTGATGGAGTTCCCTCAGCCAAAGCTGATGGAAGGAACGAATGCAGAGACAATGAAAAAAAAAAAAAAAAGGCACTGAGATCTGAGCCTTAATTGAAATGGGGAAGTAAACCCAACTATACCCCCAATACAAGAAAGTATTCACAAATGGATGTAGAAAGTTTCCAAAAATGGATGTAGAAAGTATTCACAAGTGGATGTAAAAACTAAAGTTTCTGAGTCAGGGTTACCAGAGTAGGAGCACTGAGTCAACTGAGTAAGATGGAGGATGGTCTTTGGTTAACGTCCAGAGAAGCTGTTGCAACTCATCGTGATGTGGTAGAAGAAAGATGGCTAAGAAACAATGCTGGAAAAATCATTCCAGTATATATACTAAGTTCTTACCTGTCAATTTGCACAGCCTCCTGTGCCAGTCGGTGCGTGTCCTGGCACACACTGCGTGCGGTCAGTGGCCAAGAACAAACAGCAGGAGGAAAGCAAAGCATGAACTGGTAAAGAGTATGTGAGTGAGCGTGTCTGTGTGTGTGTAAAGGAAAGCAGGAAGGGTGAAGAGTTGTGTGCTTGTGTGTGTGTATAAATAACAGACTTTGAATATCTAGGTTAAACTATGGACTCTATCACTCTAGCAATTAAAACTGTCACAGAAAAGAGGGACTGTAAAAACTAACCTAGCTTGTTTCTTAAAATCTGAGAGAAATAGCACAATCTAATGGAAGTAAAAATTAAAAACATGGTTGGCCCCAGAATTCCACTCCTAGGAATTTATCTTAGGAAAATAATCATATGTGGAAATAATCACATATATAAAAGTTGAAATGTAAGAAATTTTATGGGAGGATTATTTATAAAGTGAAATACTGTAAATAAATGCAATGTAATGGGAAACTGGTAAGATAAAGTACCTATTATCACAATTATTACTAACTAATTACAGATCATGTGGAAAAGAATATCAAAATGGAAAATTATCAAAAAAATATGTATAATACATTACTAAGATAAAAAGAGATACAAATCAGTATATTCAGTAAACAATTTTGTAAACAAAAATATGCATATGCTTACATGGGAAAATTCTAGAAAGACATCCCCTAAAATGCCCACTGTTTATGTTGTGGTATGGCATTATTTGGAGAAGGAAATAGCAATCCACTCCAGTGTTCTTGCCTGGAGAATCCCAGGGATGGGGGAGCCTGGTGGGCTTCCGTCTATGGGGTCGCACAGAGTCAGACACAACTGAAGCGACTTAGCAGCAGTAGCAGCAGCATGGCATTATCAGTGATTTGCTTTGTCATTCTGTTTTTAATTTAGGCACATTAATATTTTCAGAGTTTTTATGTTATTACATAATATTATTATAGTGTTATTAGAAAAAAGTCTTAAAAATCAGGAAAAAAGTCATGAAATAATTCTTGAAAAGTTGAAAACATATAACTCTAGCTCTTGATTACATGAAAAAAAAAAAGTGAGAGAGCCAAAAAGTTGGCTTAAAACTCAATGTTCAGTAAACTAAGAACATGGCATCTGGTCCCATCACTTCATGGTAAATAGTTGGGGAAACAGTGGAAACGGTGACTGACTATTTTTTTGAGCTTCAAAATCACTGCAGATGGTGACTGCAGCCATGAAATTAAAAGATGCTTACTCCTTGGAAGAAAAGTTATGACCAACCTAAAGAGCATATTAAAAAGCAGAGATATAATATCACTTTACCAACAAAGGTCCATCAAGTCAAAACTATGGTTTTTTCCAGTAGTCATGTAGGATGTGAGAGTTGGACTATAAAGAAAGCTGAGTGCCGAAGAATTGATGCTTTTGAACTGTGGTGTTGGAGAAGACTCTTGAGAGTCCCTTGGACTGCAAGGAGATCCAACCAGTCCATCCTAAAGGAAATCAGTCCTGAGTATTCATTGGAGGGACTGATGCTAAAGCTGAAACTCCAGTACTTTGGCCACCTGATACAAAGAACAGACTCATCTGAAAACACCCTGATGCTGGGAAAGATTGAAGGCAGGAGGAGAAGGGGACGACAGAAGATGAGATGGTTGTATGGCTTCACCGACGCAATGGACGTGAGTTTCAGTAAACTCCAGGAGTTGGTGATGGACAGAGAGGCCTGGTGTGCTGCAGTCCATGGGGTCACAAAGAATCAGATATGACTGAGTGACTGAACTGAACTGAACTTGACTACATGACTTTAAAGGAATCTTGGTATAATTACTGAGGAACTTTTTTTCCTCAAACATGTTATCATTTGTATTTCTAATAATTATAATTATTTGTAACTCATTTGGTTGGGGATCTTAATTTCTCAAATTAAACAAAAATTAGATTAAATAACCGTCTTTTGGTACAAGTTCTCCATCATGGTCACTAAATATCTCAAGTACACTTTCTATAACATGGTCTTAAATTTTCAACATAACTTTTTTGTGGGTTTATAGTAAACAGGCTTCTTACTTAAACCCATTGAAATTACAATACTAATAGATATTTCTAATGTTTGCTAGTGTTTTGGTTCTTTTGATATTTACCATAATTAATGCTAATACATTAACAGAAAGGAAATTATGTCCACACCCAAACATGTGGATATTCATATCCACACATTCAGAACAAATATTATTGTTGTTGTTCAGTCACTAAGTTGTGTCCGATTCTTTGTGACCCGTGGACTGCAACACGCCAGGCTTTGCCGACATTCATTATGTCCTAGAGTTTGGTCAAATTCATGTCCGTTGAGTCAGATGCTATTTAACCATCCCATCCTCTGCTGCCCCATTCTCATTTTGCCTTCCCTCTTTCCCAGCATCAGGGTCTTATCCAATAAGTCAGTTCTTGGCATCAAGTGGCCAAAGTATTGGAGCTTCAGCTTCAGCATCAGTCCTTTCAGTGAATAGTCAGGGTTGGTTTCCTTTAGGATTGACTGGTTGGATCTCCTTGTGGTCCAAGGGACTCTCAAGAGTCTTCTCCAGCACCACAGTTCAAAAACATCAATTCTTCAATGTTCAGCCTTTTTTATGATCTAACTCTCACATCTGTACATGACTACTGGAAAAACCATGGCTTTGACTAGATGGACCTTTGTCAGCAAAGTGATGTCTCTGCTTTTTAATATGCTGTCTAGGTTTATCATAGCTTTTCTTCCAAGGAGCAAGCGCCTTTTAATTTCATGGCTGCAGTCACTGTCCACAGCAATTTTGGAGCCCAAGAAAATAAAATCTGTCACTGCTTCCACTTTTCCCCCTTATATTTGCCATAAAGTGATGGGACCAGATGCCACAATCTTACTTTTTTGAATGCTGAGTTCTAAGCCAGCTTTTTTACTCTCCTCTTTCACTATCATCAAGAGGCTCTTTATTTCTTCTTCACTTTCTGCCATTAGAATGGTGTCATCTGCATATCTGAGGTCGTTGATATTTCTCCCAGCAATCCTGATTCCAGTTTGTGAGTTATCCAGCCTGTCATTTCACATGACATACTTTGTATAGAAGTTAAATAAGTAGGGTGACGGTATACAGTCTTGTCATACTCCTTACCCAGTTTTGAACGAGTCGATTGTTTCATGTCTGGTTCTAACTGTTTCTTCTTAACCTGTATTCAGGTTTCTAAAGAGACAGGTAAGGTGGTCTGGTATTTTCATCTCTTTAAGTATTTTCCACAGTTTATTGTGATCCACACAGTCAAAGGCATTAGCATAGTAAATGAAGCAAATGTTTCTCAGGAATTCCTTTTCTTTTTTATGATCCAACTGATGCTGGCAATTTGACCTTGGTTCCTCTGTCTTTTCTAAGTCCAGCTTGTACATCTGGAAGTTCTCAATTGATGTACTGCAGAAGCCTAGCTTGAAGGATTTTGAGCATTACCTTGCTAGCATATGAAATGAGTCTAATTGTATGGCAGTTTGAACATTCTTTGGCATTGTTTTTCTTTGGGATTGGAATGAAAACTGACCTTTTCCAGCCCTCTGGCCACTGCTGAGTTTTATAAATTTGCTGGCACTTTAATAATATCATCTTTTAGGATTTGAAGTAGTTCAGCTGGATATCCATCACTTCCACTAGCTTTGTTCATAGTGATGCTTCCTAAGGCCCAGCTGACTTCACACTCTAAGATGTCTCGCTCTAGGTGAATGATCACACCATCATGGTTATCTGGGTTATTAAGACATTTTTTACATAGGTTTTCTGTGTATTCTTGGCACCTCTTCTTAATCTCTTCTGCTTTTGGAGTACCCAAGTGGCTCAGTGTTAAAGAATCCACCTGCCAAGCAGGAGGTGTAGGGTCAATTCCTGGGTCAGGAAGATCCCCTGGAGAAGGAAACGGTAACCCATTCCAGTATTCTTGCCTGGGAAGTCCCATGGACAGAGGAACCTGGAAGGCTACCGTCCATGGGGTCACAGAATCTAACACAACTTAGTGACTAAACAACAACAAACTGGCTCAAAGCTATGAACATATTCA
Source organism: Cervus canadensis (assembly GCF_019320065.1). Lineage (NCBI taxonomy): Eukaryota > Metazoa > Chordata > Mammalia > Artiodactyla > Cervidae > Cervus > Cervus canadensis. Next base: position 4,290,487 of record NC_057414.1, on the reverse strand, counting down.
TGAACACACATAAATAATTATGTATATAAATCTGCATCAGAGAATGCTTTATATTCCTTAAAATGCTTAAATATTTAAATTATTTTCACTTAAAATTCTAAACCTTTAATTTTCAGAGAACTGAGTAGGAAATTAAAGAGTTATTATCTATTTGGAAACACTTCAATTCTGTCACCCAATTTTCTAGTTACATCTTTCACTACCTCATGCCTCTGATAATATCAGGCAATCTAAATTAACAGAATCTTAGGTACATCAAAAGAGCAATATCAAACCTTAGAATGCAAACATATCTCTTAAGCTTCTAAATTTGAAAATACCTTTTAAACTTGAAAATTATTTCCAATGTCTTTGCGCTGAAGGACAAATTTAAAACTATTTCACTGCTAGAAGAAGGAAGGAAGGCAGACACACTGAAAGAAATACAAAAAGAAAGAAGAATAAAGGCAAAAAGAGGGAAAGTCAGCAGAAAAAGGAGACAAAAGCAAAAAACATGCTGCAAGTAACCAGGCACCCTGGATACCTGAGAGCAGGCTCCCTACCGTTGCTATCAGTGGTCATCAGGAGCTAGGGGCAAAGGACGTTCAAGAACAGTATCAGAGTCTGCATCTAAAAAGGAATGAATAAGGGAAGTGCCCTATACTTTCTGACCATTTAAAAAATTATTAATAGAATCATTACAGAAAAGTGTGGAATACTTAAAACAAGTAGATATAAGTATATGTCAATATATACAAACCCCATGGTAATCAGAAATCAAAAAACTAGAACAGATACACAAAAACTAGAAGGGAGCACAAGCATACTACTAAGAAAATCATCAAATCACAAGGAAAAAAGCAAAAAGAAGAAATGGAAAGAAAGGAACTATAATAACTGGAAAACAAGTAATATAATGACACTAGATACATACTTTTCATTAGCTACTTTAAATGTCAGTGTAATACATGTTGGCAAGGATGTAGAGAAAATGGAACCCTACTACACTGTTGTTGAAAATGTACATTGAAGTAGCCACTATGAAAAACAGTATGGAGATACCTCAAAACCTAAAAACAGAACTACCATATGATACAGCCATTCCACCAGGGTATATATCTGGAAAAACTGAAAACTATAATTTGAAAAGATATATGCATTACAATGTTCATAGCAGCACCATTTACAATAGCCAAGTCATGGAAACAATCCTAGTGTCCATTAACAGATGAACGGATTGAGACATGGTGTATATATTTATACACACACATACACAACGGCTTGGGCAAACTCCAGGAGATGACGAGGGACAGGGAAACCTGGCGTGCTGCAGTCCACGGGGTCGCAAAGAGTCAACACGACTGGACGACTGAACAACAACAGCATATATGATGAAGTATTACTCAGCCATAAAAAGAATGAAGTCCTGTCATTTGCAGCAACATGAATGGACCTAAAGAATACCATGCTTAGTGAACTAAGACAGAGAAAGACAAATACTGTATGATTACCATTTATACGAGGAATCTAGAAGTAGTAGAAATGAATGTATATGCAGGACAGAAACAGACTCACAGATATGAAAAATAAACTACTAGTTACCAAAGCAGAGAAGGAAGGAGGGAGGGGTAAATTAGGGTTAGGAAGTTAAGAGATACACAAACTATGATGTATAAAACAGAAAAACAGAAAGATATATTGTATACCACAGGTAATTATAGCCATTATCTTGTAGTAACATTTAATTAAGTATAATCTGTAAAAATACTGAATCCCAATGCAATACACTTGAATCTAGTATAGTATTATAAATCACCTATACTTCAATTAAAAGTCTGATGTGTTATTTTTGTTGCCATTTCTTTGTCGGGTTTGGTGTATTCCTTACATCGAAGCTCTCAATACTATTATGTGCAACAATTCCTGCAGTAGATCAAGAGACAATCAGAAAAAAAACTGTATTCAGATAAGCTACCTAATATTAAATAAATTATAATTACCTGAATGATTAAAGCAACGTAACTCAAAATTATTCAAGTGATTAAATAGACTAATAAATGCAGTACAATAAATTAATCCAGCTTAAAAAAAACAGAAACAATGTACATGTGAGCTAAATTTAGAAAATTAAAAAACAGGGAAGAAAGGAATAAAATGATCTCAGCCATTCTGGATGTAAAATAAAGATTGATGTGGGCTGTATACAGCACATATGCCTAATGATACAAAAAGTACATCCTGAGCTCTCTAGACAAATTTGCTTATTTCTGAGAACCCCAAAATCATCACTGTTCTGAAAATAGCCCTGAGGTAAGAATCATATCCCATTTATTGGCATGCAAATGTGCACATCAAGCTTGAAAAGGGTAATATTTCTTGGTCAAATGAAATCTCTTCAAAAGAGAATGGAAGAAGTTAGACTTAGAAGTGCCTTCTAAATAGAAGTACATGGAGAAGGGAAACATGATACAGTTGCTTATAAGAAACAAAATAGACATTTGAGAATCAATACTAGATTTTTGTATCTGGAGAATTTCTGAAACAAGATAAACTAAATAAATACAATACAGTTGTGTCTATGAGAGATGTCACAATCATTCATCATACTTTCCTATTGACAAAATGTGATTAATTTTTTTAAAGAACAATGAATAAAGCTTGTTTTAATAAAGATAGGGATGAGAAGGATTGAAGAGCTTGCTTCAGACTTACACGTAAGTCTGAGAAATGACCATGGAACTACCTAGGCAATATTCTCCTCTATCTACCTGTACAATAAGGTGGTAGATGAACCAATGTCATCTCATGTTAAATGCAGCCTCTCTCAAAGCTGTGGTTGAGTTTACCTTCCCAGGAAAGGAACTCTTTCAGAAGATTAAAACAAAAGCAATACTGTAGAGGATTTATGTTTATAAACTGCATTCATATATAATATTACTTGATCCTTTGAAGAATTAAACAAACGAGGACATTGAGGTTTGGAGAGATTAAGAAATATACTAGAGGCCACTAGACAATATATTATTAAGTCAAGATATAAATGAGGTTTTGAATAGCTGGTTCTGTAGAAGGGCTCTTACATGTCTTTTTACTCTGAGGACCCAGGAACTGACTGTGGTGGTCTTATAAACAGTTTGAGAGACGGTTTCTTCTGCCTCACATTAACAAAGGAGTGTCTTCCTCCTTTTAAAAAATTAGGTCTCAAAGACCAAATTTAGAGTAAGACATACTTTGTGGTCTTCCACCACTTTCTTCCACAGCAAACAAATTTTCTGAAAATCTTTTCTTGCTATAAGAATACTAGATACAGTTGATTTTGATTCACTGATTTAATATGTCCCTCTCTTTATCATTTATCTCATTTATCATTTACCATTCTTTATCCCTTTCAAACTGAAACTGAAAAAATATAATTTTGTATTTCCTATTATTTGTGTAAGTAAGATTTAAGTAACAGGGATCAGTGAACAAGAAATGGTCGAGGTACAATCTCAAATAGATTTTTGAAAAATATTCAACCCAAAATATCATACCTATTAAAAGTATTCTGCTTAAAGGACAAAATTCAAGGAAATGGAATGTTATTTCTTAGGCTATGTGACTTTGCTGTGAGAATGCAAACCCCTGAGGATCTTGGTTTGCCACAATGAATTTCAATATACCTTTATAGAACTGACTAAGATAAGTAGTTACCCAGTTGTATATGTTTAATGTTTATAGGAATGTGCCAGCTAATAGTTCTCAGAACCTTTAAGAGAAAATAATTAAAAGATCAGCATGTATATTATCTACGGTGAAACAGATCACCTGGGATCTGGAAACAGATCATCTGGGAAGACCCAGAGGATCTGGAAACAGATCACCTGGGATCTGGAAACAGATCATCTGGGAAGACCCAGAGGAATCGGGTGGAGAGGGAGGTGGGAGGGGGGATCGGGATGGGGAATATGTGTAAATCTATGGCTGATTCATATCAATGTATGACAAAACCCACTGAAATGTTGTAAAGCAATTAGCCTCCAACTAATTAAAAAAAAAAAAAAGATCAATGTTCCCTTCTCCCTAAAATTCTTCTATAATAGGCAATTGTGTTGTATCCAAAAGTCTGAATTTATGAAACCCATAAAATGTTTGAGTTAACAAAAAAGGCAGAAGTTCTTGAGGATCAGGCCTTCCTCAGACACAGAAATGTCTCCACTCTAGACAGTCCACCCCACTCCACATTGTCAGGGGGGGCAGAGGAAACAGGTAAGGTATAGATGAAAGGGATTAAAAGCTGTTGGATCCAAATGGTGTCTTTTTATTTAAAGTCTCTCTTGAGGTTTTCTCTTTGGGAAATGCACTGCAGGTAGAGTCTCTCATTTCATGCATCAGGTAGAGTTTAAAAAAAAAAAAAGCTTGTAATGTCCACTTTCTTGAAAAGAATGTCACCTTCCTATCCCTTGGCCCTTGGAAATCAAGCAGAAACCAGAGATAAATCTCAGGAGAAACTCTCAGGAGGTATAAATATCCAATTCAAGCTTGATGTTCTAGGTCTCATGGAGACATATTTTCTTATTCTTTGGAAATTTTTTTCCATGGGTTTATCTAAAATTGCCTCTTCTCATCATAAAATAGTAACATCTCAAGGTCTGAGATGAAGATGAAGGCCTTAACCAAATATACCAAAAAGGGAGTTCAGCCAGTTTTCCATGTAGGCCTTAGGCCTAGTTATAAGTAAGAGAGACGACCTCCAAACTCTACACAGTACTTCCTGCTTTAGTAGGAGACATAACTGAAGCTGGGGGGCCCAAAGCCCACCTAGGAACAAAGCGTCTATTTGCCTGTTCTTATCCTTCATGAGTCTCTCCTATTAAAGGAAGTTCAACGATACGAAAGCTACCACAACAGGTAGTTAATCAATAGAATAGACATTTAAGATGCCAGCTACTTTTCAACATCAGGTATATTTTTGTTTGAAAGTGATTAATACTCAGCTTTGCTACACTATATTCACCAAACCCATAGATAAGCACTATTGATGGCCATTAATATGGACAGGATACCATTTTAGCTAAAAAGACCAAAGCCAAGCCAAGATTACAGTACTATATCCACACGAAATCTCTCAAGGCCTCCAACAGAGAGACTCCTTCTAAGACTACAAGGTACTAGAGAGAATGCCCCTTCAAAATCAGATTTGCAACTGGGATTTCTCACAAGGGAAGTTACTTTTTTGGGGTTTGTTGTTACTGTTGTTTCAGGCCTCATGGATGTAGGTTCCTAATAGTCCACATGCTATTATAATTGAACTGCACTATTTTTGTGCTTAAAATTTTTCCATTGCTTCCCACTACCTAAATCCATAGAAATCATGTAAGGTTCTTAACAATCTGGTTCTATCCCCACTCCATCAGACAGACAGATACTCTGTGCTCAAGCTATGCAGAAGGAAAGCTATGACAAATTTAGAGTGTATTAAAAAGCAGAGACATCACTTTGTGAATGAAGGTCTGCACAGTCAAAGCTATGGTTTTCCAGTAGTCATATATGGATGTGAGAGTCGGACCATAAAGAAGGCTGAGTGCCAAAGAATTGATGCTTTTGAATTGTGGTGCTGGAGAAGACTTGACACTCCCTTGGACTGCAAGGAGATCAAATGCGTCAATACTAAAGGAAATCAACCCCAAATATTCATTAGAAGGGATGCTGAGGGATGCTGAAGCTGCAGCTCCAATACTTTGGCCACCTGATGCAAAGAGCCAGCTTACTGGACAAAACCCTGATGTTAGGAAAGATTGAAGGCAAAAGGAGAAGTGGGCGACAGAGGATGAGACAGTTGGATACCAGCACCAGTTTAATGGACATCAGTTTGAGCAAACTCTGGGAGATAGTGAAGGACAGGGAAACCTGGCGTGCTGCAGGGGGTCAGAAAGAATCAGACAAGACTTAGCGACTGAAAAACAGCCATAAGGGGAAAAAAAGATGTGCTTTCTCTTTCAAATGCAATATCTTTGGAAATAGTGCTCTATCTACTAGAAATTCCACCCACTCTGTTTACTGCCATTGCAACCTTCAAGATTTTTCTCAAGTTGCCTGCTCTATGAAGGCCTCTTTTTTCTAGATAGCAAATGAAGCACTCCCTAAGAACCTGCCTGCCAAGGCAGCAGATGCAGATTCAAACCCTGGGTCAGGAAGGTCCCCTGGAGAAGGAAACAGCAACCCACTCCAGTATTCTTACCTGGAAAACCCCAGGAGCCTAGTAGACTACAGTCCATGGGGTGGCAAAGAGTCAGACATGACTTAGCAACTAAACAACAATTATAGGACATCATACCATGTTAGACTGCACTGATGCATGCCCCACTGGACTATAACCTTCTTAAAGACAAACAGTGTCATGCACATAGGTCCCCTTTATGGAGCATGTACTATGTGCCAAAATCAAAATAAATTTGGTATTTTACTTCTATAGCTCCACCTTTAAAATAATTATGATGGCAAATATTTTTATTCTCATTGTACAGGTTAAGAGGAGGAGGTTCAAAATCACATTGCTGTAAGTAGAGGAAGCAGAATTCCTGCACGATCCTTTTGGCCCCATGTCAGTACTCCTTCCATAAGCAGCACTCTAGTTCCCACTACAAACACTGGAGTCCCATCCATCTTGTATCCTTAATATGGGGCACAAAGTGAGAACTCTAGACACTCAATAAACATGTGCTGAAAGAGTGAAGAAATGATTGCTTAAGTGTTTCTTATGCCCACTTTGCTTTCTGTTACTCAGAACCAATCAACTGTGATGAAAAACTATTTGTCTCAATAGAGAGTCATTTCTATCATAGTCCCAGCAATATGTTAGAAAATAAAGCCATTTGATGTTGCACTACAAGTTCTAGAGAGCAAGAACTTTCAGTTCTAGGTAGTAACATTTTTTTCAGGATTTCTTTGGCAGCAGTTACATAATTCATATTTAATAAGCCTGCTCTGTGTTCCCATAAAGTTCTGCATCCATCTCTATTTTAGCACTTGATATTAAGCTACTTGAGTGCATATCTGTCTTCCTTCTAGATAATTACCTACTTTAGGGCAAGGATATACTCTCACTCATTTCCCCATACAAGATGCTCATGTTGTTGTCAAAAAATCTGACACAGTAACACCAAAACAATCCAAGCCAAACAAACATTAAGCTATCTAAAACCATGTGGAATAATCATTTTACAGAGTTTCCCAGGTATCTTTGAGTTTAATCCTTTAAAATAAAAATTTCAGTTTCTTTTGCATAGAAGCCTTTCTAAAATGTTTGTTCCTTTCTTTTTAAAGAAATCACACTTAAAACGATTTAAACTATTTCAAACATTCTCTATTTCTCTACTCTAGGAGAATAATTGCTGCAGACAGCTAACCCCATGCACCATAGTCTCAGATGATGGCACATTCTATGCTTTTATGTTTGTTTTTTGCTTTGGATTTGTCTTTCCCTGCCTTCTCTTACTATCAAACAATGAAAATGTGAGAATTCACTTCTCAGGATCAAGAGTGTGTCTGCCAATAGAAATTCCTCCCTATGGTTAATAATTTTCATTTGGGGGGAGGTATTTACTGATAAGCAGTATGCTAAGCACTTTATTTCCATCATTTAACTTAATCCCAACAAATTTCCAAGAGAGGGTAGAATTGGCTCTGGCTCCTCAAAGCACTTTTTCAGTTTTTACTGACATGTTCCTCATGAGTAAAGCTGTATGCATGTGTACGTGCGAAGTTGCACAGTCAAGTCTGACGCTGCAACTTCAAGGACTATAGCCCTTCAAGGTTCCTCTGTTCACAAATTTCCCAGGCAAGAATACTAGAGCAGATTGCCATTTCCCACTCCAGGGATCTTCCCAACCCAGGGATCAAACCTGCATCTCTTAGTGTCTCTTGCATGGCAGGCAAGTTTATACCAGCGAGCCACCTGGGAAGTCCCATCTAGATAGGGCTTCCAAAAGCTGTATAGTTTATTCTAGGGCTATAACTAAATGTGGCTAAGTTGTTACCATCCCTTTTTTCAGAAAGCCCCATCCAAATAATTTTATTTCAATCAGCATCATTACAGCATGGGTAGATACTTCACTGTTTATCAACCTATTCTCACACTCTTAATGTTTACAATAGCACATAGTTGGGACTGCTAATGTCTCTCAACCTGTATCAGATAAAATACTTAGTAGGAAAGGTTGAGAGTAGAATAAGGGGATAAGTGATAGTTTTCAAATTGATGGCAAAGAATGTGTGTTTGCTCTGTGTTGCAGAATTACAAGTAATGGTAGAATGTTAAGAATGTATGCTTTTTATTCCATCACGGGAGAACTCTCTAACAACTACAACAGTCCCATAATGGAAACAGTAAACTCTACATCTCAATCCTACACTTTCAAGGTAGCCTGATGTTCCAACCCTACAGCTACTGGCCTGTTCAAGTGTCCCAGGCACTTTATTCTAGTTCATTCTAGTTCTCACTTGAATCTTTTCAATTACAAGCCCACTATTTCTTTGCTGAAACTTTATTTGCATTGTGTTGCTCAGCCTCCTGGCTTTCAACTTCTTCCTTGTAATCTTCAGCTTGGATCTGCTCCACCTAAACTCTCTGCTTTAGACTGCCTCAGAATGCCTCAGAAAATGCCTCTACATATTAGCTGTGTGACCTTGGTCCAATCATTTAAACTTTTTGCACCTTAATTTATTCTTCTGTGAAATTAGAGTAATAATACCCATCTTGTATGACTGCTATGAGAATTAAATGACTTAATATATGTAAAGTGCTTAGATAAATGCCTAGAATATAATAAGTGCTACCTAAGAATTAACTGGGCATCACAGGTGGCTCAGTGCTAAAGAATCCATCTGCCAATGCAGGAAATGTGGGCTCCTTCCCTGGGTGGGGAAGATCCCCCAGAGGAGGAAATGGTAACCCACTCCGATAGTCTTGCCTGGAAAACTCCATGGACAGAGAAGCCTGGCGGACTACAGTCCATGGAGTTGCAAAAGAGTTAAACAAGACAGCGACAAAAAAAAAAAAATGGAAAAAGAAAAAAAAAACAAAGTGACAAATCCTTTATTAAATGTGTTAGTACTTCTATCAGTTAGGGTTCTCCACAGTAACAGAATAGGAGAGAAAGACAGAGATACAAAGAGAGATTCATTTTAAGGAGTTGACTCTTGGAATCCTAGAGACTGGCAAGTTTGAAATATACAGGGCAGACCATCAGGCTAGAAACTCAAGGATCGGAATTGCAACCATGAGGCAGGATTCTTTCTCTGAAAAATCTCAGTTTTGCTTTTAAGGCCTTCAGCTATTAATTTCATGAGCCTTACACCCATTATCAAGAGTAATCTCCTTTACTTAAAGTCAACCAGTTTTATGTTAACCACATGTACAAAATACCTTCACAGCAACATCTAGATTAGTGTTTATTAAATAACCTGGTGCTACAGCTTAGATAAACTGGCACATAAAACTACCACAGTACTATAAAGAAATCTCCTGAATATTCTGTGTTATACACTTTAAGAATCAGTGTAGCCAATGACTTGAGGCATTAATGGTTTGGAGTTTATGACTCACTTACTCTTGTAGATTCTGTACTAGAGAACTTATGTTTTCCTGCTGGAATGATACCTGGTATTATATTGATTCATTTTTCATCACATTGTACAACATGGCCATGACAGATTAAAAATAAAACAACTTTCCTTCTTTAGATAAGTAACAAGGGGTTATTCATATGTTAAGCCATGGTCTTGTGTTATTTACTTTAAATCACAGCTGCATACATACAATTATGTCATATATAATTACTAATAATGAAATAGCTGAGAACAGGAAAATATATAAAATTTCATAAAATGTTTAATAGTGCATTCATATAGATTTTGTAATCCCCAAGACACCTTAGAATCCGTTCTCGATCCAGTGTTACAAGTTGGATAATCATATATCAGAAAATTTCTGGAACACTCTCAACTGAGGCTTCCCAGGAGGCACTAGTGGTAAAGAACATGCCTGCCAATTCTGGAGACACAAGAATCATGGGTTTGAACCCTGGGTCGGGAAGATCTCCTGAAGGAGGGCAGGGCAACCCACTGCAGTATTCCTGACTGGAGAATCCAATGGACAGAGAAGCCTGGCTGGCTACAGTCCATAGGGTCGCAAAGAGTCAGACACGACCGAAGTGACTTAGGGTGCATGCTACTGCCCAGTTTCATATTTTTATATAGCTTTAAAACTATAGGGCTTTTAGATAAGACAATAACATAATCAATTTATATATTGCATGAACATTTACTAAATGGCTATTCTATGCAGGGATGTGAACTAGTACTAATACAGGGATATAAGCCATATACACGGAGTCCATAATATTGTAAGGGACTTCTACTCTGCTCCCAAATAACTATAATACAATGTGGAAAGTTCTAAACTCCCTAAGAGGAAAAATACTAAGCTGATTCAAAGCAATACTATACTTCTTGATAAAAATAACAAATCCTGTGGTTTCCACATAAACTCTCCATGGACAAAGTATTAGGCAGATAGACTTCCTTGGACCTAATGTTATATAGGTTACACCTCATGTTATACACCTGTATACAACATCAAGCTTGTCAAGTACCAATATTTGAAATGTTCTCCACAGTTACATTTCTATTATCAAATTATTAATAGTTCTACCACATGAACAAATCTCATTCCCTGATCATAATATCTTAGCACTGGATTGACCCCTTACATATACGGTAAGCTCCTTTCTCTATGGGAGCAAAATTTGAGAGAATGTGAAGACATCTATATCTTTTTTGTCAAGATACTCTGCCTGTTGAATAAGCATTGTCATTGTAAAACTGCATAATTGCAAAAATGGCAAAAAATGAATTTTTAAAGAGAACAAGTTATTAAAAGAGGTGAGCTATCAACCCAAATCAAGTCTGTAGCAGGAAAAAGAATAGTCCCTCCAACCTAACCACTCTCTCCAAGACTGCTAATGACCCAGTAACATCACTGACTCTGATAGCAACATAATCTGCTAAAAGGTTCATGCATAGGGAAAGATGCAGAACTACACGACATCATTTTAAGCCCATAACTGTCTTATATGCTGCCACACAATAATTATGTTAAAGGACACAGTAAGCTGTTAACCACCATGACTCATTTTTATACTTTTAATAACTTCCTTACCTAGGACTAGCATCTTTTCCCTGAATCAACCAAGAAATTCCAAAACATGCTTCTAGTATGACATACATACATATAGTAATGTACATATACATAGTAATATATGCAGGAATGTATAGTAATAGTACCTTACTATCTATATTATATATAGACAAAAAAAAATCACATTTTTCTCATACATCAAGGAAAATATAGTCAATCACCCACTCAATAAACATTTATTGAATACATATTGCCTAACAATCTGTAAAAAAACAAAAACAGTATAGTTAGTTGTACGGTGGTTTAGTTGCTAAGTTGTGTCCAACTCTTGTGACCCCATGGACTGCAGCCCACCAGGCTCCTCTGTCCATGGGATTTCCCAGGCAAGAATACTGGAGTGGGTTGCTATTTCCTTCTCCAGGGGTTCCTCCTCACTTACGGGGCAAACCGAGGGCTTCTGCATTGCAGGCGGATTCTTTACCAACTGAGGCCGCAGGGAAGCACCATGGAGAAATTTAATACTTGCTATCAGGCCGCTCAAAATCTAACAGGTGAAGCACCTGAGCAACTAGTTCTAATAAAATACAGTGAACGCTCTAACAGAGGCCTTGGGCAGCACACAGCAGAGAAGAATCTGTTCTTGTTGAGGTCATTAGAAGACTGGTGATAGACGACTAAGCCTTTAAAAGATTAAAGTAGGAAATTTCCAGATTAAAAACAAAGGGATGAATATTCCACACAGAAGAAATAACAAGAACAAGGCTTAAGTTAGGCTTAACTTGAGTTCGGGCCAGACTATTAAGGCTATACCAAGGTAAATGCTATGTTAAGGAAATGAAACAACAGCCAGTAATCAATAAGGATCAATAGGTAGTTTTTAAACTGTTGGATTATGGGGGTTGAGCTACAAAAGGAAAGACTAAATTATGAGGATCAATTTGAAGCCTGTTGTGAAATCTCTTAGCAAGATTCTATGAAACACTGAATTGGATCAGTGGCATTGTGAATAGAGAGAAAGATCAAACTTATATTTCAAAGTGACTAAAACTAGTGGAATTTTATAGTTAAATATCCACACACTATCTCAATAATATATCATTTAAGGTCCAGTGATTCTAGTAAGTATGAATATGATCCACTTTCACTATATTTGAGCAATATTAGGTAGAAAACTGAATTACTTTTGCTGTTCTGGATCAGATTATTGGAAGATTAGCTAGAATCCTCCAAAGAAAATTATCACTTTAAATTATGCAGAGATAAAAACTGAGCTAACATTCAACCTCCGCAAAGTAACCACCAGCTCCGTAAGTTACTCACAGGTTTCCCTAGGTGATTAATTTTGCCACTCAGCTTGTCCTTTCTATTACAAGTTAGTTTGACTGCATTTTCTAAATTTGACATAATTTTGTCCTTTACAAGTCAAGTTATTACCCAGGAGAAATGATGCTTGTAAAGAAAAATTCAGTATCCTTAAGAAGGGAAATGCATAATTCTCCAGGTATTCAGTTGAATATTTTCTAGTGCAGTAGCCACCTAATTGGTCTCCCTGTCACCAGTTTCTCCCTTCTCCAATCCACCATGTGTGATGTTGCCAGTTTAACCGTCCTCAGCATAGCTGATAATGCTACTTCCTTACACAAAAACTTTCTATGGCTCACAACTGTCTAAAGAAGAGTCTCTAGACTCTGTTTAATTAAAGATTTCAATCAGCTCAAATCACCCATCAGTCTTCCTCTCGCCTCCCCTGTCTGCTGAACCTGACTGCTCACTATCCATTGAGCCCTCTGCTCTCCTCTAGGAAGGGACACGGGACGTCAGGCACGTGTTTGTTACTCCTCAGACACCACAGCTGATGCTAATCAAGTTATTTAGCTTTTCTGGGGCTTAGTTTCATCTTCTGCAAATTAGAAATAATAATATCGACCCACCACCTCAAATTCTATTTAAAACAAGATGAGCAATCAATAAAATGCTTACCTTGCTGGATTGTTATAAAGATTAGAAAATAATACATTAGAAGTGCCTAGTCTGGACTTGAATTATAGGCAAAAAGTTTTATTACTCTTCCAAGTTTTTGATCAGTTTTCTATATCTGGAATACTTGTCACTTCAACCAAACCCTTAAGCATAACATAAAGACCAGTGCTAAAGCTACCTAGCCATGAAACCATCACCAATATCCTAGTGAAAACTGCTTTTTTCCTCCTATAGTGTCATGGCGAAATCCCTGCCTTGAAGTCAGACTCCTAACTACCTCACTTTCTAATAACATGATCCTGAACAAGTTGCCTATGCACAGCTTCCTCATTTATAATATGGACGGTGATATCACTTTACCTGGCTCACTAAGCCATTATGAGAATCAACTAAGATAAGTGATATCTTCAAACATGTAATGGTCTACACATATGAGACACTGCTACTCCTACTAAAGTGTAAGATCAAATAAGGAGCCTGGTCTTCCTCATCTTTATAACTGATATAAAGAAAAAACAGGGCTTCCCAAGTGGCACAGTGGTAAAGAATCCTCCTGCCAGTGTAGGAGACGCAGGTTAGATCTCTGGGTGGGGAAGATTCCCAGGAGTAGGAAACGGCAACCCACTCCAGTATTCTTGTCTGGAAAATTCCATGGACAGAAGAAGCCTGGCAGGCTCCAGGGTAGAGTCAGATCGCGAAGAGTCAGACACGACTGAGCACGTATGCACGGCCACAACTACCAAAGAAAGAGATCAAGCCCAAGGAGAAGAGAATAACTAGTCTTCAGGTCAGGAACTAGGAGACTGGAAGAAACAATCAAGTGAAAGGTATAAGCAAAGGGAAGTGGGTAGAACTGAGGCTATAAAGAAGCTGTTCCTGAGGTTCACTTTTATAAACCAGTTGTGTGCAAAGGCAAGTGGCAGCTTAAAGACACTACCCACAGCAGATACTCTGTAAGTGATAGGGAAGGGAAGGAAGAGGGGCATGGGGAGAAAGGGATGGGGAATAGGAAGGAGGACAGTTTCATTATTCCTTACAAGTGCTAATTTCTGTACCTCTTGCCAAGGTGGTGTAACAAGAAGATCAACTAGTAGTTTAAAGCTTATGTGTCAACCTTCAAGGTTCCCTCTCTCTAATTCTGCCTCTTTTCTCCACTCTACATCTCTCCCATTCATCATTAATTCCCATTCATCATCATTTATCCCCTCTCCACCAGGTTCCCCACCCCGAATAATTACTCTTTTTCCGTTGTCTCTACGAGATAAATGAACAAAACAAAACAAATACCTCTGCTCTTATTTAAATGTCAATATGGAGCTCTGACAAGCTCATGCAAGAGCCTAACAGAGGTATTGTATTAATTGTCTTTCAGCAAGTATGCATATTTTAACAGGAATCACTAATACTCTCTTTCTCCTCTTCAGTCCCATCAAAAAACCCAGGAAAAGAATTCCATGTAACAGCAATGGGCATATGAGAAGATATTTGCAAGACATATAGTAAATTATCTTATATTCACATAATACTTCTGCTTTGTAAAATACTTTCTCATCTGTTATCTGATCTGAATCCCCAGAGAGGAATGATGAAAGAAAAAAACAAAATCCTATTTTTACCACACATTTTAACATAATGCAGTTTTATATAATTCAGTTTTCAAAGTTTTCTTATATATATCTTTTCATTTGCTTCTCCCCAATACGCAAGGGTTAGATGGGAAAGAGGAGAGTGAAAAGCTGGCTTAAAACTCAACATTCAAAAAACAAAGATCATGACATCTGGTCCCAGCACTTCATGGCAAATAGATGGGGAAACAATGGAAACAGTGACAGATTTTACTTTCTTGGGCTCCAAAATCACTGCAGATGGTGACTGCAGCCATGAAATTAAAAGACACTTGCTCCTTGGAAGAAAAGCTATGACCAACTTAGACAGCATACTAAAAAGCGGAGAGATTTCTTTAGTGACAAAGGTCCATACAGTCAAAGCTATGGTTTTTCCAGTAGTCAGGTATGGATATGAGAGTTGGATCATAAAGAAAGCTGAGTATCAAAGAATTGATGTTTGTGAACAGTGGTGTTGGGAAAGACTCTTGAGAGTCCCTTGGACTGCAAGGAGATCAAACCAGTCGACCCAAAAGGAAATCAACCCTGAATATTCATTGGAAGGACTGATGATGAAGCTGAAGCTCCAATACTTTGGCCACCTGATGTGAGAACTGACTCATTGGAAAAGACCCTGATGCTGGGAAAGACATAAGGCAGGAGGAGAAGGGGATGAAAGAGGATGAGATGGTTGTATGGCATCACCGACTCAATGGACATGAGTTTGAGTAAACTCCGGGAGTTGGTGATGGACAGGGAGGTCTGGAGTGCTGCAGTTCATGGGGCTGCAAAGAGTCAGACAGGACTGAGCGACTGAACTGAATATGCAGGGACGTCTGTTTCCTCCATCTACTGATGAAGTAAATGAGATTCAGAGATGTGAAAGGACTTTCCATAAGCTCATATCAAAATAGCTACTATTTATGGAGTATTTACTAGGTTCAGGAATTGTACTAAGTACTTTACATGCCTTATATATTATTCATACTTCACAACAATCTTATGAGGTTAGCATTATTATTATTTTAACATTCTACAAATAAAGGAATTGACCTACACAGAGGTTAAGTAGTTTGGCCACAGCCACACAATCAACAAACAGCAAAACCAAAATCTAAACAGAGCTCTCAGATGGCTCAATTTTTCTGTTTTGCCAAGCTGCCTCCTTCCCAGCCCAAGGCTGTTACTGCAACATGGTTTAGTAATTGTTCAGTAATATAAAAATGCTTTCTTTCTATTACCAAATTAGAACTGCAGGCTTCAGCTCAGTCACACAATCTCTGTGGGAAAAAAAATAGAGTGTATAAAAAATAATATATATAAACACTTAAAGCAGAAGTGGGGAGGATGTTATGTCCACTTCTTTCACAAAAGAATCAAAGATAGAAAACTCACCATACCTGGGGGCTAAAATCAGTAAAACAGTGTTAGCAGGTAAGAGAGCAATACTGCCTCAGCATAGAACAAAACAGAAGAGAGAGAAGTCACTTACGGCTCAGGAAAAATCACCTAAGAAATCAACAAAATCTAACC
The DNA here is from genome assembly GCF_019320065.1 of Cervus canadensis. NCBI lineage: Eukaryota > Metazoa > Chordata > Mammalia > Artiodactyla > Cervidae > Cervus > Cervus canadensis. The sequence goes on along the minus strand of NC_057414.1, from coordinate 4,274,212 downwards.
ACGGATTATATGCTTATTTTAAAATGTTTAAAACAAGGAATATCTTTGTTGTATTCCTAAAATAAAGGCTGAGTAAATAATTTCCATCTTGTTTCAAAACTTCAGCAACTCAACACAGAACAGCACTGCTACAACTTGCTGCCACTTGTGATACCAACACGTGTGCCTGATGGCTCAGTCGTGTCCAACCCTTTGTGACCCAGTGGGCTGCAGCCCACCAGGCTCAACTGTCCATGGATTCTCCAGGCAAGAATACCGGAGTGGGCAGCCATTCCCTTCTCCAGGGGACCTTCCCAACCCAGGGATCGAATCCAGGTCTCCTGCATCACAGGCGGATTCTTTACTGTCTGAGCCACCGGGGAAGCCCCATCAACACACATTACAGGTTAAATATTTTAATGGGGGTGGCAGCAGCATTAAAAAAAAAAAATTGGTCTACATTTCCAAAACCTTCTATAAATCAGACTTTATGTTAAACAGGTAGAATTTTATCACATACATGCTGAGTAAGTGAGAAGAGAGATCTCTCCCTTAGGCACCCAAGATGACATTTCAAGAACTAGTAGGTGAAGCTTATATTTAAAATGATCCCAGGCTGAACACAAAGAGTAAATGTCACTTTATCTCAAGTCAAGAAAACTCTAAAACCTTGACCTCTAGGTCTTTTTAAAACTACATACTATAAAAATTATGTCAAAGCTTTTACTTTGGGGCTCATCTGATTTTGTTTCAAGGGAGAAATCAGTCATTGGGACACTACAGGGACTTTACAGGATCCAAAACAGTGACTCCTTGCTATCCACTTTAAGATACACTAAATATAGAGGTACAGGAAAGAAGCCTGTGGAAACCAATGAGTCAAGTCAACCCAGGTCAAAATAAAATATATTTCTAATTTCTAAAAACATAAGATTCTGCATGACTTTGGGGAAAGTCAAATTAAGTCACTGATATGTTCAAAACCTTCTGATGGTTTCTCACTTCTCTCAGAGTAAATCTTCCCAATAGCCTACAAGACTGTATATAATCTGGTCCCCTATTACTTCAGCACCCTTTTTGCTGATTTCTACAAACTCTATCCATCCTTCAAGGCCATAGTAATAGCAGATAAAAATCACTGAATTCCTACTATGTATCAGACACTCTATAAGCATATCACCTGGATAATTTCATATAATAACTTCAAAGCTCTTAGGGAAGGTACAAATATTTTCCCTGCCTTATTAGGAACCTACAACTTAGAATGGTTGAATAATTTATTCAAGGTCATATAACTTCTAAGTGTCAGGAGTAAACTATAAAAACCTGTTACCTAGTCCAAGCTCATTCTGCTCGCAGCAAAACAGGCCAATAAATCCAAGAGATGAGGTGTTGAGGCAAGGAATATGATTTCACTTGGAAAACTGTCTGACCGAGAAGATGATAGACTAAAGTCTCAAAATAACCATCTTGTAGGGCCCTGGTTGGGCTTCCCTGGTGGCTCAGCTGGTAAAGAAATCACCTGCAATGCAGAAGACTCCTGTTCAATTCCTGGGTTCAGATGATCCCCTGGAAAAGGGATAGGTTACCCACTCCAATATTCTTGGCCTTCCCTGGTGGCTTAGACAGTAAAGAATCTGCTTGCAATACAGGATACCAGGGTTCAATCCCTGCGTTGGGAAGATCCCCTGGAGGAAGGCATGGCAACCCACTTCAGTATTCTTGCCTGGAGAATCCCCATGGACAGAGGAGCCTGGGGGGTTACAGTCCGTGGGGTTGCAAAGAGTCGGACACGACTGACTAAGCACACAGCACAGAGGCATGGATGCCAGGTTCTTTTATGGGTCAGAGATGGGAAGGGGTGAGGAAAACAGAGTAAAAAGACCATTTAATTCTGACAAATATCTCCTAGAACGGCAAGCCCCAGGCAGGGGGATATGTTTGTTTCATTTCCTTATAGCCATTTCACAGGAGGTGTGAAATGGAATATCTCCTGCTATATCAATAAATAAGAAGGTCACAGCTATCCTTGATTCTGGCCCTCCCAATGTGAATTTCTGAGCCAAGCTGACAAGCTGCACCACTCCCTATGCAAGGAACTTAAAGGATGTCACAGCTCTTCACAGGTGGGCAGGGTCAGGTTATTTCCCTGTGAGCTAAACAAAAGCACTTTAGCTTAAGGGTCAGGCAGAAGGGAGCAGGGTTCTCCAGGGCAGGCCATTGTGTATGCTTATAATAACAAAAGCAGCAAAACTAGGGTTAAAGCCAGAGAAACAGATTCAGCATGGAGTCAATATTAACCCTTCTCAGTTACAAACCTAAATATGTTTGACTATAAGTTTAGTGCTTCAGTCACCATCCCCATGGAATCATCCTTAAAAGCCCAGACACTCAACTGAGAAACAAGCCTCCTGAGGTCAGGGTCAATGGGAAAAAAAAATATTTTTTTAAATTTCAGAGTCTCCCAGTGAATGTATCAACCACAGAGTCTAACAAAAAACAGTAGCTTAGACAATAAATATTTAAATGAAAGAATTAATGGATGAGTGAGTCATTCTATCAACTGTAGCTTGCTCTATGCATTTGTTTTAAAAATACATCTAGCTGTCATGGAAGATTCTAATGGTCCTGGCTAAAAAGGTGGAGCAAACTTTTAGAATACTTGTTCTTAGGAAAACTTGCTGTAAGCCAAAATCATAAAGCTAAACTTCTCAACAAGTAATTGATAAAATGCGAGAGATATTCTAGGAGCTAGAATAAAAGCAATAAACCAAATAGACAAAAATCCTTGCCCTTGTGCAGCTAATAATTCATTGTGAAGGAAAACAAAAATTTAATTCTTATGACAATTGCATTTTAGAGGAAGAAGCTGAGATACAGTGGGATTAAGTAATTTCCTTAAAATGCACAGCCAGTAAGTGGTAGAACTTGGATTCAAACAGAAATGGTCTCACAGTAGCTAGCTCTTAACAACATAAAGCCTCTCCGATGAATAATGAAAAGTGCTATGAATAAAAACAAAGCAAGGAATGATACAGCGGTTCTAGGCATGTGAAAAGGGTATTTTTAATAGAATGGGGTGGGAATCAAGGAGAAGGTGACATTCAAGATTTGAAAGAGGCAACTCCCCTTCCCCATGCAGCTATATGGAGAAATGACATTTCAGCCTAAGGACAAAGCAAGTGGAAAAATTCAAAGCTCTAAGTGTCTGAGCAGGAGTGAAGAGGCTAGGGAGGAGGGACAGGAGTGAGTGAGGAGCAGGGTTTAGATCTGAGAGGTAACTGGTGTCACAACTCTTAGGGAATGTAACCTTTACTCTGTGTGAGAAGATCCTGCGAGGTTATGACAAAGGAGATTGACACAGTCTGTCTTATATTCCACCAGAAATGCTAAAGCCCTCACCTCTGTGAAGGTTTCTAGATTTCATGTACACTGAAAAGAGAGCAGTAGAAAGTCAGTCACTTGAAATTATATTAAGTATGACACAAAGTCATACCACATGCTACAAAATTCCAGTCTTATTTTTCCCATCATTTCTGACTTAATATAGCAAAAATTTTGAAGTAGAGAGAGAATAACACAGAGTCCAAAATATCAAAGAACTAGTGAGTCAAATGGCAAGGCAAAATGTGCAGTATTTTTCACAATTATCTTTTAAAAGCAAAGGTTTCATAAGGTACAAATTTCCAGTTAGAAGATAAATAAATACCGGGGATGTAATGTACAACATGACGACTATAAGAAAGATATGACCTTTTCTATGACCTTTCTATGACCTGATTCATTCTTAGATACAGTTGAACAGAAGAGAATACTCAACATTCTTAGAATAGTTGAACAGAAAGGTATATAGCTGGCTTATAAATAAGATTCCAAAAATGGCAGCTAGTTGCCAATCCTTTGTTCTTTTCACTTCCTGATTCTCCTTCCTCACAAGAATGTTTTGGTGGTCTAATTTAGCAGGCTTTGCCCCGGCAGGTTAATTTTGTGGGCTTTATCCTGGACATGCACAAAGAACTAAAAGGATGGGGAAAATAGTTAATGTAAATCACCCAATCAAAAATTTAGGCGACCTCCGGGAAGCCTGTGTCCTTGACTCTCAGCCTGAGAGGAGCTGGAGGAGGAGACCTGCGTCTCAGGAACAACGGAGGGGACCCCTGCCCCGTGTGCTTGCTCCCAGACCGTGACTGCCGGGCGCCCTTCTGCAGAGGGAAGGCCTGCCTTGCCGAGCCATCTCCCATCATCTGTCTTATTCCCAAGACACCTTTTGAGAGCATTTCCAACAGGACTACAATGTAATGCTGCTATACGCTACATCTGAAAGTTGTTAAGGGAATACAGTCTAAGAATTCTAATCACAAGAACTGCTTTTTTTCTTTTTCGGCGGGGGCGGGGGGGGGCAGGGTCATATAAAGTATTGGATGCTGACCAAATTTATTGAGGTAATCATTTCACAGTATAGGTAGGTGAAGTCATTATGCTGTACACATTAAACTTACACAGTCTGTATGTCAATTATATTCCAATAAAACAAGGTGGGGGGGGAACCGTCATTGAGACTTTTAGGCTTCACTTTATTTTTTCGTATTTTTCAGAACCTGATTAAGAAATTTCTATCTACTGTCCTTTTTTCTTGGTAGCAAGTTTTCCTGCAGCAAGTCAGGCATTAAGATTCAAGTTTTAGGATATGCGCTACTACCAATGAAGAAAATCTTTGCTGAAAGATTTTGCATCTGTTGCAGAAGCACAGAATGACTTATTAATAATGGGTATTCCTCACCAATTCTTTTTACCCTGACCATCCCACATTTCAGTTGCTGTATTAGAGGTCTCCAGAACTTCCAGGAGGCATAAGAACAGAAAGCATAGACACCGTATTTTTATTTTTAAATTCAAAGCCATAGTGCAGGCAGAAGACTGTATTTGTAAGAATATGCAGTCAAATGGAATCTGTTTCTTCTCAATTACATATACATACTCCACCTCTCTCTGACCAAAAAAAAAAAAAAAAATTCCTGTGAAAGACTGAGAGAAGAGTAAAAGAGAAAAAGAAAACTTTTATTAGAATCACTTCAACTTGCATCCTTCTCCCGACCCTAAGCCTGTAAGGAAGTTGCCTGGCCCTGAAAGGGCACAGGAAAATAAAGCAGAAACAACAGTAGAGGAAAATCCAGAGAGCAAATCCTGAGCAGCTTCACAAGATCCCCCAAAGAGCAAAAAACAGCCAAATGTTCACTTTGCTGGTTTTCACCCATGCAGCTATGAAATGTACTCCTGGTGATTTTCTTTTTAAGTGAAGACTCTTTGCGGTTGGAATGAAGAGGAAGAACAGGTGGTAAAGTGAACCTTAAAGCTGGAGACCAGTTGGAAATACGCATCTCAGCTACAAACGTCAACTTAAAGGAGTGATGACTACCAAAGATTAGGAAGGAAAAGCTCCATTGGGAATTATCTCATAAGGGATGCTGACTGATGACCATGATGCCTCTGAAGTCAAATTTGGCTCTGCACCCTGACACCAAATTAAATCTCACGCAGCGTTTTGGGTGAAGTAGAGAACAGCTTCATTGTTTCGCCAGGCAAAGGGGGCCACAGCAGGCTAGTGCCCTCAAGACTGTGTGTCTCAACCTGGAGCAGGTACCAACTGAGAAGTTTTAAAGGAATGGATCAAAGAGGGAGTGATCAGCTCGTGGACATTATTCTGATTGGTTGGTAGTGAGGTAAGCACAAGTCAGCAACATCAACCTTCTGGTTCCCACTGGTCTAGCGTTTGCTTGCTTGTGGACAGTGGACCGTTGTTAACTTTAACTTCTCCCACCTGGTGGGGGTTTCAGCGTCTACAAAACAGCTCAAAGACATTGTATCCCTTGATGGAGAACCAAGGCCTTGCCCCAAGGCTGCACTGTTGCTTCTCTTGATTGCTCCATCCCTGTCTCACATTTCCTCCCTTCCTTAACTGACAACTGTTTGAACCTGCCTCTTAGAGAATACCATGGAGGCAGAATTAAGCCTGTTTCCTGTAAGTGAAAAATGAGGGACACAGGTAGAGTTTTGTGCCCAGGAGCCCCACAGGGTCCTGCTCAGTATCACTTCCTTACATGTCTCTTTCACCAACATTATTCAGTGCAGCAATAGTCACTGAGGCACTCTCCTCCACACACTGACGTACAATATTACACAATGTCTCTGCTCTCACCAAGATGCAGCTGCGGACAATGTGCCCCCAGGGAATTGTTCCCTCTGAGAAAAAAACAGACTGTACAGGAAAAGTGGGGGAGTGATTAAGTAGAAAGCAGGAAGCTTTTGAGAAAACCTAGAATTGACTAAGATTATATTTTCTGCCTCTTGGGAGATTTAAGGCTTCATACCAAGATCATGTTGATCTACAGAAAAATAAAGTTAAAAGTTCTATGCCCTATCATATTTCTTTAATATTCATCTGTGCCAGGCACTATGCTAGACAGCATACAATGTCCTTCTTTGTGGAGCCTTCTACTGGGATGGTAACACTTCCTTGGCAATAAAGTAACACTGACATATTATAGTCAGAAGATGTCTTTAAAATATCCAATCCAATGGTTATTTGCTCTGAAATATTCATTCTCATGCTATCAGATTTTGTCTTTACATTGTCAAAATACTCAAGAGATTGATTTGACTCTATTAAAACAAAACCCCAAAACATCAGAACACTAAGTTAAATAATGAACCCATAAAAAGTAATTATTTCAACCACTATTCTTAACCTTTGCCTCAGACTGGTAGACTGCAGTGGTGAGAAGATAGCTCCTTTTGCATTTTCTTCCATTGTCAAAGATTACGAAAGGCTATGGATATCTAAATAAAACTTTTTTTAAAATAAATGCACTAATACATATGTGTGCATGTGTGCTCAGTTATGTCCAACTCTTTGTGACCCTATGGACTGTAGCCTGTCAGGCTCTTCTGTCCATGAAATTTTTTCAGGCAAGAATACATGAGTGGGTTGCCATATCCTTCTCCAGGGGACCTTCCCAAGCCAGGGATCAAACCTGAGTCTCCTGTGTCTCTTGCATTACAGGCAGATTCTTTACCACTTGAGTTATGGGAGAAGCCCCTAATCAGCATATTACAGGAAGTAAGATCTTAGTGGTGAGACCTTTGACTTTTGAAATTTCTGTTTCTAGAGCCAATGTACCAGTAATATAGAATATCATTCTTGTTGATTCAGAAGGTATTATCCATGACTTCCTTTGCCAACTCTGATCAACTAAGGTACACTAATTTATTCTCCACTGTATCTACATCGTGGGGAGACTCAACTAAGAGAACAGAAAAGGAGAAGCATGATTGGGATACACAAGGCGTCTCACGACCAGACTGAAGCTAGGAACCAGAGGATGCGTACAGGGACTTTCTTCTGGTTTAAAATATACTTCTTGAGCCTATTATGTGACAAACATTCTTGTGGGTGCCCAGGAATCGGAGAAAATGGAGATTTATGATTGATGTCCTTACAGAGCTTACATCTTTCCCAGATGCTTTAAATAAACTCCGTTTGTTCTCAGGAGGGGATAGAAAGTGAGAATTAAAAAGTATGACAAGTATTTTCACTCTATCCTCAGCATATACCTAATGTTAGTCTAAGCTTTTCTGATTGTGAATTCCATTTTCCCTTCCATTTCTCAATTGCTATTCTTCACTTAGACTATTTTAGCATCAATTTAATTTGGACTCACTTTCCAAACCTAGCTTTTGGAAAGCTGACCCCCACAGGGCAAGATCCTCAGTTATCCTGGGGCAGGTCACAGAAACCCCAAATAAAGATACTTTACCCCTCTCCCACTTCCATCTTCAGTAAGACCTGTCATTTTGCCTCATACACCCCATGAAGGAAGAGCAATCAATCAGACTCACCTAAGAAGCATACTGACTGGAGTTAATCTGTGTTCATGTTCATATATTTTGGATATAACTGGCCAATATCCAAATCACTATAGACTGAGAACTTTCCAACAGGGGATTATAAGATATGCTGAATTGCATTAAAAGAAATGCTAAAATTGAATGTGGAAAAACCTGTATCATATTAAGTATATTTTGCCCATCTTCATTTTGATGTTGAAAATGAATAAGTCTAATTCCCAAGTGAATTTTTTCTCATTATTCTTCCTTATATTGCTGGCATTGGTTCATAAACCAATTATAAATCCTGATTTATATCAACTCAATCAAATAATCTTATAGATAACTGCTGAATAAACAGCCTAAAGGTTTTATTTTAATAAGTTTTCTAGCTGATGTATTTGTTGAAAGGAGACTAATCATAAAACAAAGGCATTACATGTATATATCAATTCGTGGAAAACATTTATCCCTAAGAAAATCTATAAACAGCAATATTGTCTAAATTGAATAATTTGAATATACAAAAATCCCACAAAAATAAACAGAGATACACAATAGAAAAATGAGAAAAAGAATATGAATAAATTCATAGAATAGCAGATTAAAATACCCAACAAACATATGAAACAATGCTCAAATTCACCAATAGTCTGGGAACTGGAAATTATGTTAAAAATGAACTAAGCTTATTAAACTGGCAAGAATTAAGAAGAGCAGTAACACCTTCTGCTGTGAAGGATGTGAGGTTAAGTTGTACCAACATGCAGTGTCAGCAGAAATGTGAAAGGTGAAATCAGTCCAGCAACATTATTTAAATTAAAAATATACATACATGAAGCCAATAATACCATCCCTGAGAATCTATCCTATAGATACAAAAAGCATCAGTAAGTTTGACTGTACATGCAATCATCAGATTGCAGCACTATTTATAATGGCAGAAACCTGGAAACAGTAAATTACCATTAAGGGGAATGACTGAAAACATATTCACACTATGAAATTATGCATCCATGAGAACAATGAATGAAAGCTATGCCAGACAAGTTGAAGAGGCAGTCAAATAATATAAAAAAAAAAAAAAATTGAGTTTTTTGAGAAAACATTATTGTGCAAAATTCTATGTGTATATATGTGTGCATGTTTCAGTATGGATATATGTACATATAAACATATAATTTATATATAAATACATATTTATATATGAATACATATTACATGACTGAAGAAGGATTAAACACACTAAGTTATTAAGATGGGTTACCTTGTACATGGGGAGGGTAGAGCTAAAGCAACATAGGAAGGAAGCAAGTAAAAGAGGAGACATGCAAAAACAAGAAAGTTCTTTTTAAAAAAGGAACTTTAGCATATCTTTGATATTTTATGCAAAACTAGGTATATGTCCTGGACTACGCATCTAGAAATTTACTAAAAATAATTTTTAAAAATTCAAAAAGAACAAATATCAAAGCAGTAAAAGACTACAACGAAATAGAACAGTTAACTAATCCTGAAATGGAGAAGCAAAAGCAAAGAAAGAAGAATAAAAACAAAAAATGTGCTCAATTTTATCAAATAAAAATTTTAAATAGTTTGAATGCCAAAAAGCCTATAAGTAAAATTATCAGTAATCAACAAACTAGAAATACTGCAAGATGACATAGTTCGTAAATAAAATGCTCTTATAAAACCATAAGAATTCTAACACTACTTAGAAAAATGGACAAAGAACTTGAATAAATCACAAAACAAATACAAGCCAATAACCACAAGAAAATACAGGTCAGTCTCAATAATAAATAATTGCAACATAAAGCATTAAGTAACAAATTTTATCTTTTAATTTGACAAATATTTTAAATAACTAATGCTACTAAGAATATAGGTAAATTTGTCTTTTCTAACATTGCTCATAGCACTTCTGCAGAGCATTTTGACAACGTGTAACAAGAGCCTTAAAAACGTCAATATCCTTGGCCTCAATAGTTTCATTTAAGAAAATCAACCCTAATGAAATAACTGGAAAAAACACAAGGGTTTACATACACAGATGGCCATTACATATTACTCACAGCACAAAACTGGAGATACCCTCATTTTTTTTTTTTTTTCTCTTGGTGACCCCCTGGACTGTAGCCCGCCAGGCTCCTCTGTCCATGGGATTTCCCAGGCAGGAATACTGGAGTGGGTTGCCATTCCCTTCTCCAAGCCTCAATTTTTAATGGAGAACTGCTTAAGTAAGTTCCAAATGGTAGAATACTGCATAGTCATTAAAATATTTTCAAAAATATTTATTGATGCTATATGGATAAATACTATTAGTACAACATTCAATTTAAAAAGTCATGAACACACCCTACAAGCTGTTGTCCTAGTTTTCCATACATATATTTGTACAGAAAAAAAGATTAAGAAGTCAAGTTACTTCTAGGTATTGAAATTAAGATGTAGTAACGCTTTTAAGTACTTTATAAACTTGACATAGTAGGTATCCATGCATTGACACATTACTGTCACTGTTAACTTATTCTTCAAGGAATCAAGGTGATCGTTAACTTCAGTCTTACCTAGTTTCCAAATCAGTTCTGAGCAGGCTGGAAAGTGTATCACAGGTCTCAAATTTAACAATTCAAAGACTCAGCAATCAAAGTGCTATTGCTTAGCACTAGGATTCAATGAAGTTTCCAAATCAGCTCCACAACCCCAATTGTGACAGATTGTGTGTGTGTGTGTAAGTACCAACTGCCCCTTACAGACATCACTGATCAGTTCCTGCCACCATACTGCCCCAGGCTATGGAAACGAGGCAGACCTCAACTCGCCTTAGTAACTGCTAAGCCCAACAGTAGTCTTCAAACTTTCGATCCCATGATCCCATCCACAAAAAACCATTTGAGCATATACAATTTTAATAGCTTTATATTTATTCTTAAATGTACATGTATGACTGTTAATATGTTGTAAATTATCTAAATATAAAAGATTGTAAAGAATGTAATAAAAAGCAATATAAATGAGAGTTCTATTATTTTGTTCCTATATCCCAATCAATCATTTTATTTGCCCCAGGATACATGACCCTACTACAGAGATCACAGTCTTAGAGCACACTCTCCAACCTCACTGTCTGTCTCCTTCCCGCATTGCATCAGCACTCATTTTGAAATTCCAGAATGCCTGATACTTGAGTCAGCTCAAACAATGACAATATTCATGACAGAACTCACTTACACAACATGAAGAACCATGTTTTCCTATTTATCTTTTGGCAAAGTCTGAATTTTCATATGCAAATATTATATACAGTATGGTATGTAATGTTGGTATGTAATACTGGCAGTATAGTATGTAACTAAGTTTCTATTATCATTGTTTGATAATGTTTGTTTATAATGATTACTACCACTAAAACTACCACTACTAACAACTACTACTTTTTTACTGGTATAAATAATTTTGGTATTTACTGGTATAAATAAATATTTAGTACATTCAAAACTTTAAATAATGTACCTCTGCAGACTTTTGAAGGTTGTCATGGCATGAAGCAAGAAGGGATGACTTCTCCCATTTCTGTGCAATTTGATTGGCTTCTTCTATCTTCTGCTCACAACTTTTTTGAGAATTTAGCAGTGTTACCTCATAAAATTCTTGAATATCTGTAAAGAAAATGCAAGAGAAAAGTCAACATGTTATGTATGACCTCATAGGTAGCTTCTTAATGCATGAGTATATGGAAGATTTTGCTAATTAAAAGAAACCACTGCAACCATTTGCTGCAACTAGAAAAAGCCTGGGCACAGCAATGAAATGCAGTGCAGCCAAAAATAAATACATTAATTAATAAAAAAGAACTACATAAATATGTGTGCAAAGAAAAACAAGAAAAATAGAAGAAATCTTAAAAGTTGAATTTTTACCTGTATGAGAATTCTTATAGCAACTTTATTTAGAATTGCAAAAATTAGAAGTAATCAAGATGTCCTTCAATTAGTGAATGGATAAATGGATACTATTAGTAAGTAGTATTTAACAACAGTAAGGAATTTACTATTTAACAATAGCAAGGAATGAGTTACCAAACTATGTAAAAACATGGATGAGTCTTAAATGTAAGTTTAAAAGAGCCAGGCATGTAGCTAGGCTCCATATTATAGGATTCCATTTATATAATTTTTGGAAAAAAAAAAAAAACAACTAAAGAGACAATAAAACTATCAGTGATTTCCAGAAGTTCTAGGAGATGGGAGGAGGGGTGAATAGGTAAAGCACAAAGTGATGAAAATATTCTGTAATGATACTATATTGGTTGGCACCTAACAGGAAGCATCTGTCAAAATCCAAAGAATTTTACGGCACAAACAATAAACCATAACACATGCAAATTTTAAAAATCATTTAGGAGGCCAGGGAATTCCAAGATGAAAAGCAGACTGTGACAGAAGAATCTAACTAGATCACAGATGAATGAAATAACCTCACTGAAGGCAGCAGGAGAAAAAGGTGATGACCTGAATATGAGTAGAGACTGTAAAACCAAACGCAAAGAAACACACAAAAGCATCTCAGTCTACACTCTAGTTGGTAAATTTGTCTCTCATGGAGTACAAGTCAACAAATTCGAAGTCACTGTATGTATATAACCAGAATTGAACAATTAAGTAAATGGATGGTAGATGGTAGGACCCAGGTTTCTCACTGTTGGAGTAGGAAGTTACAAACAAAAAAGTGGGTGGGTAGGGTATTGAACAATGAGTCATATGATTTTGGATGAAAGAAATCATTATAAACTCCTTTTAGCTTAATAGAAATACAAATGGATATATAGAAATACTTACACATATGCATATATACAGGTTAGTATTTGTTATTGTTCATTTGCTCAGTCATATCTGACTATAAAAACACATATTCCCTCACCCTGTCTGATGAAAGGGCCTACAATAATGACTTTAGCCTCTATATAGCATTCTCTAACAAATGGCAGAGGGTAATGAATAAGTACAGTTGGTATTAAGTTAGAATTGGGAGTATCTATATGAATTCAAAAGTTTGGAAGGAAAGAAGGGAAGGAGGGAGAGAAGGATAGAAATAAAGAAAATATGAATAGAAATAGAAATCAAATATGTGTATTAATATTTCCTAGCTGCCATATTTTTCTAGATTGAGAGGGCCTAGCAGCAATAACACTCCAACAGCAACTGGCACACACAGGAACCAGATCTTGGTTTCAATAAAGGAAACCAGAGCTTCGGAGGAAAATGGTTGATCCTACTACTGGGGCAGAAAATATAACAAGATGATCCTGGAGTATCTTGAGAATAAGCTCCCCAACCCAAATTTTAAAAATTTTGCTACAATAGGGCATGTCAAAACAACACAAAAGTTACATGAAAGAGCAGCCATACATGGCCAAAACTGAAGCAATCTGAGTAAATATATATGTAACATAGGATTGGATTATATCGAAAATATAAAATAAATGTCCAAGAATCTATATTGGTATGAATGAATGAAAGAAAATATGTCATTATTTAAAAATATACAATGGATGGGTTAAACAGCAGACTAAACAAAGCAGAACTGGAAAATATACCCAAAGATATTACCCAGAATGCAACATAAGAGAAAACAGAATGGAAAATGTGAGAGAAATATTAGAATATACAGAGGATAGATAAGAAGGTCCATTGCTTTTCTATTAGATGTCTTCAGGGGAAAAATAAAATAAATAACAAATGACATTTAAAGGCTACAGATATCAAATTTTTAGAATTTATAAAAATATGAATTCTCTAGTCCTGAAAGTAACAGTTTATTAAAAAAAAAGAATAAACAAAAGCTACTCTGGCAACCTGATGCAAAGAGCCAACTCATTAGAAAAGACCTTGATACTGGGAAAGATGGAAGGCTAAAGGAGAAGGGGACAACAGAGAACAAGATGGTTGGATGGTATCACTGACTCAATGGACATGAGTTTGAGCAAGCTCTGGGAGATGGTGAAGGACAGGGAAGCCTGGCATCCTGCAGTCCACGGGGTTGCAAAGAGTCAGACACGACTGAGCAACTAACAACAATGCCTAGGCCTAGACACAGCATAATAAGCAGAACACCAAAGACAAAGCAGAGATCTTAAAAGCAGTCACACAGAAAAGATTAATCAGAATTCTCAGTAGCAATAATGGAGGCTGGATGACAGAAGAACGACTTAAAAATCTTGAAAGAAAACTATTACAAGGGGACTGCATTCCATTGCAAATCACATATCTTAACTTTTTTTTAAGTTTGCACCTAGAATACATAAAGAATTCTCAAAACAAAAAGAAGGCAACGAATCCGATAGAAAAATGGTAAAAGATTTGACCAGGCACTTCACCAAGAAAGTAAGAGGTAGCAGATAAGCACATGGAAAGATATTCAACATCATTAATCACTAGGGAAAGAAAAATTTTAAACCATAATGAGATACTACACATTTTCACTACATATTTATTAAACTGGTTTAAAATTTTAAACACTGATCATCTCAAGAACTGACAGTGATCCTAAAGAACTAGAACTTTCAATCGCTGATGATTAGTATGGAAAACAGTACAACCAGTTTGAAAAAGTTCAGCAATTACTTAAAAAGTTAAACATATAGCTACTATATAATCCAGCTATCACTGATCTAGATACTTATCTAAGGAGAAGGAAATATATATTCATGTCAAAAGTCAAATTTGAAAACAATCCAAGTGTCCATCAATAAATCAATGAATAAACAAACTGTAGTATACCCATACAATGGAAGACTACTCATCAATAAAAAAAAAAAGCAAACGATTGATACACACAACACGGATGAATTTCAAAATAATGCCAAGTAAAAGAAGTCAGAGAAAAATGAATGCATCTTTTATAATACCAGTTATATAAAATTCTAGAAAATGCAAACTAATCTATATTGACAAAACAATTCTGTAGTTGCCTGGGAATAAGACTGTGAGGTTTGGCAAGAAAGGGTGAGTGGGAGAGTTTATAAAGGAGTGTGTGCATATATCAAAACATTAAATCATTGCTTGACATATGTGCAGTTTATTATGTATCAATTACACCTCAATAAAGAAAGTAAAAAAAATAAGATGCAACTGAGAGAAGTTTTTTTCATATCATACAGGCAAAGGGACAGTATCCGGGTGTGTAAAAACCAAAAAGGAAGAGACATACAAACCAAAAGAAAAAAAATGGGTGGGAAAATATAAACAGGATATTTAACAGCAAACATGTATCACTGATAAATCTGATAAGGGAAACGATTCTCAATCTCATTCATGATCATAAATACAAATTAAGATCATAACCAAACACCACCTACACCAATAATATTGGCTAATATATTACTGTAGCTTAGTATATCTTGAAGTCAGGGAGACTATTTCCTCCAGCTCTATTAGTGTTTATGATTATTTTGGCTATAATGTTGTGTGTGTCTGTGTGTTTCCATACAAATTTTAAAATTATCTGTTCAAGTTCTGTGAAAAATGCCATTGGATTTTGATAGGGATTGCATTGAATCTGTACATTGTCTTGGGTCGTATGGTCATTTTAACAAGGTTAATTCTTCCAATCCAAGAACACAGTTCAGTTCAGTTCAGTCGCTCAGTCATGTCCGACTCTTTGTGACCCCATGAATCGCAGCACGCCAGGCCTCCCTGTCCATCATCAACTCCCGGAGTTTACTCAAACTCATGTCCATTGAGTTGGCGATACCATCCAGCCATCTCATCCTCTGTCACCCCCTTCTCCTCCTGCCCCCAATCCTCCCAGCATCAGGGTTTTTTCCAAAGAGTCAACTCTTCGCATGAGGTGGCCAAAGTACTGGAGTTTCAGCTTCAGCATCAGTCCTTCCAATGAACACCCGCAACTGATCTCCTTTAGGATGGACTAGTTGGATCTCCTTGCAGTCCAAGGGACTCTCAAGAGTCTTCTCCAACACCACAGTTCAAAAGCATCAACTTTTCAGCACTCAACTTTCTTTATAGTCCAACTCTCATATCCATACATGACCACTGGAAAAACCATAGCCTTGACCAGATGGACTTTTGTTGGCAAAGTAATGTCTCTGCTTTTTAATATGCTGTCTAGGTTGGTCATAACATTCCTTCCAAGGAGTAAGCGTCTTTTAATTTCATGGCTGCAGTCACCATCTGCAGTGATTTTGGAGCCCCCCAAAATAAAGTCTGACACTGTTTCCACTGTTTTCCCATCTATTTGCCATGAAGCGATGGGACCAGATGCCATGATTTTAGTTTTCTGAATGTTAAGCTTTAAGCCAACTTTTTCACTCTCCTCTTTCACTTTCATCAAGAGGTTTTTTAGTTCCTCTTCACTTTCTGCCATAAGGGTGGTGTCATCCACATATCTGAGGTTATTGTTATTTCTCCCGGCAATCTAGATTCCAGCTTGTGCTTCTTCCAGCCCAGTGTTTCTCATGATATACTCTGCATATAAGTTAAATAAGCAGGGTGACAATATACAGCCTTGACGTACTCCTTTTCCTATTTGGAACCAGTCTGTTGTTCCATGTCCAGTTCTAACTGTTGCTTCCTGTAGGTCCTTCCATCTGTATGAGTAACTTTCAGTTTCTTTCAACAGTACCCGATAATTTTCCAAGTACAGATGTTTTACCTCCTTAGGTAAGTTTATTCACTCTCAGATATAGAGAACAAACTAGTACTTAGCAGTGGGGAATGGGAAGAGGAGAGGGGCAATATATGAGTAGGATATTAAGAGATATAGATCATTAGGTATAAAATAAGCTACAAGGATACATTGTACACCACTTGCAATATAGACAATATTTGATAATTATAAATAAGTACAATCTTTAAAAATTATGAATCACTACATTGTATACCTGTAACGTATAATATTATACGTCAACTGTGGGCTTCCCAGGTGGCACTAGGGGTAAAGAGCCTGCCTGCCAATGCAGGAGACATAAGACTTGCAGGTTTGATCCCTGGATCTGGAAGATCCCCTGGAGGAGAGCATGGCAACCCACTCCAGTATTCTTGCCTCAAGACTCCCATGGACAGAGACTGGTGGGCTACAGTTCATAGGGTCACAAAGAGTCGGACATGACTGAAACGACAGCACAGCACATGTCAACTATATTTCAATTAAAAAAAAGAAAAAAAAATCTATGAATGAACGGTAACATTTATTCCTGGTGAGTCTGAATTGCCATGACCACTTTAGAAAATAATCTTGTATTGTCTTGTAAAATTCACCCTTTTCTTCCCTGTAATCCAGCATTTCTACTACTCAGTATATATTACAGATAAACTCTTACACATGCACATCAGGATACAACCCAAAATGTTCATAGCAGCACAGATTATGGGAGCAAAAAATTAGCAAAAAATCTCCATCAAAAAAGTGGATAAATATGGTATGTTCTCAAAATGGAATTTATGTAACAGCCAAAATGAATGAACTATAGTATCACGAAATAACATGAACAAATCTTAGAAACATAATGTTGAATGAAAAAAAGCAAGTCTCAGTACAAAAATATTTTTGTAAAGTTCAAAAACATGCAAAACTAAGCTATACATTTTCAGGGATTCATACAAATATATGTGAAAAAAAATAGATGAAAGCAAAGAAGCACATGAAAAGTTGTAATTACCACAGTGCAAGCAATGGGAAGGAAAATGGGATAAAGGAGGAACACATAGGTATTTCATTTCCAGATCTGAGGGCTTATTTCAGAAATGTTTATTTTATTATCATGCTATATATATATATATATAAATATATATATATATATATATTATATATAAATTAGATACACTCTTTTACATGTATAAATATTATACTTTTTAAAATACTGAAGAAAAATTTTGAGTATTTCATAAATACTGATATATTCTAAAAAGTTACTCTCAAATTTCATGCACAACTACAAACTTATTCTGCCACTAGCAATAAAGAGGCTGTGAAGTCATGTATGTAAAATGTGTAAGAGCAGAAGGTAAAAGTCATACAGATAAAAAATCATATAAATCCTTTCCATATTTTTGAGTATTGTAAGGGTTGGTAGGGTATTGAGTTGACAAAAGTGAGTGGAATAGAAATTTTTTAAATGTAAAATCCCCAAAACAAGATACGTTTACATTACCTGGTTTCAAGTATTAATTAAAAAGAAACAAAGAATTTCTATAAAGATTTCTGCAGAGACACATTTTCTAAAGAATAATGACATAATGAATAAAACAATTTTTGCAGGTAGTCACATTTTGAGTTTTTTTTTCTTTACATCAATTTTAAGGATATAAACACTGTTTCATAAGCAGCATTTGCAAGTTGCCAAGTTTTGAAATATTAGGTGTATAAATTATCCAGAAGTAGAAGAAGATGTATCACATTAATGTTAAAGATTCATACCAACAAGCTACACCTTGACACATAAAGGATACCAGTAACCTGATAACATGTAGGAAAACCCGATGGACAGTATTTTAATACCTAATGTGAAAATCTTAATTCACTTATTACCCTAAACCTGATGAAGTGTTCGGTCTATTTCACTCTTTTTTCTATTTATACTCCCTGTCTAAGCAACTACTAGAGAGGAAGAAAGGTGTCTTAAGTCACAGATTACTTAAATTGGAAGCTAATTCTGCAACCAATGTCAAATTTTACTTCTTAATAGTATTTTTTTTTTAACACCTGGCATATATAAGTGTGCCATTTTCCAGGCATCTCTTTTTGGCACCCTCTTGTATCCCCACCACCACAACTACCAACCAACTGACTCTTCCCGAGGCCCAGATGCCCTTTCCTACACATCAAAATCCTCTCTCTGGGTACCTCTTTGCAATACCCTGTCCCAGTACTATGCCTTTATAAACAGGATATTGGAAGTAAGAGATCTAAACATGAAATGCCATCAGAATAGAAATTTTTCTTACTAAAAGTGAGTTCAATTGAGTAGGACCTGTGAGAGTAAGAACATCCAAATAGCAATCACGGTAAAGAAAAATGTTTGTCTCTGAAGATAAAGGGATGCCAGGGAGAAACCAGACAGGCCTTTTTGATAAGTCTTTCCTAGTTTGCTACAATTGCCTCCTAACTCCTTAACTATTACATTTCCTCCATGACTGTCTACTCTTCATCTAATTCAGCATAAAATACCCAGTTCTAACAGCTTCTGTGGGTTTTCACTTCCTAATGAAGACTTCATGTCATGCAAAACTTACATTAAATAAATTTGTACGCTTTTATCCTGTTTAAAAAGAAAAAGAAAAATGTTTGTTTTGGGAATTGTGGGGGGTGGGGAAGGTAGACAATGCCACTTCTTTCCTCGCATTCCCACAAAATATGTTCAAATCTATTTAATAGTTATTTTTTATTCTACCTTACATTAGAAGTACTTGTTCACCCATCTATTCTCAATTCAACATTTCAATTCAATAAGTAATTTTTCAGTAATGAAGGTCTTTAGGAATGAAGACAATGTCAGAACCAGCCATATATTCTCTACTATTATTTAGCATCACTCTTTGCACTAACACACAATGAAGGCTTACTAATTTCAGCTTATTTGCATTACCTCTCTAATTAAAGCTCAAAAAGAAGAAAAATCAGTGAATAAAGTCAAATCTTTTCACACTCAGGAGTGCAGAAAACCTGCACATTATTTGGATTATGTTTCTATGTGACTTGACTACCTGATTACAACTGCTAGCAGTTTTTATTTTGCACTGTCCTCCCTCAAATGAAAAAGTTTTTGCCACCTGTAAGGATACATTCTAAATAAATTTCTCCAATTCTTGAAGGCATACCCATATTAACCTCACAGCTATTTTTTAAATAGTCTATAAATTACTGTCAAATTTACAAATGAGTGTTTTTCCATCTCTGACATATACATGAATCTCAATCACCTGGAGATTTTGTTAAAATGCAAATTATGATTAAAGTCAGGAATGGAACTTGTATCTCCAGTTCTAACAAGCTCCCACGTGATGTCAGTGGTTTCTGATTCACCAGTAACAGTGTGCTTAAGAAACAGCACCTCTGTGATTAGAACCCAAGGCTTCATTCTCTCACTTCAAACATCCCTCACTGAGTTATTACAACTCTTTTTCAGAGTGAGGGGTTGGGGAAAATCCCAGCAAGAGAAGCAAATTGGCTTCTGTTGATTGAAAAAAGTAATAATAATTACTTAGTGAACATTATTGACTAATGGATTCAGATTCAATTAGCTAGAAACTCAAAAGGAACTATATTTCAGTACTCTGCCTTTAAGATGCATTAAAACGGAGGGGGGGGGGGGCGGGGACAATTAACTTCTAAATGATTGCTGAGTCAGTCACTATCCAGCCCAATCTCCTGCTTTTGTTTCAACCTACGTTCCATAATGATGAGACCTGGCCTTCGAAAAGATGATTCTGGCACAGCCGGGTCTTCAATTGTCCAACAGCATCATTAAGGGAATCCATAGTAAATAGGACTGTCTTTTTAAGCACACCCTTAAAAACCCATATACGCAAAAGATTTTATCTTTTTCCAGGCAGAGACAATCTGACATGACATACTTATTTCAGTGATGGTGCTATTTCTTCAAATGATCCTTCGAGATCCTTCGAGACTCTTTTTTGCTTTCCAATCATAGCTTTCATGATCCTAGACGTAGTATTCAAGGGAAGAATTACAGTCACTACTCCGGCCTGCCAATCAGAAACCTCTTTGGAGCTCATTATTATTGGCTTATTTGGTTTTTTGTGATTAGAAGATATGGTTATAACTCACCAAAGCTATTTAATCCCAAGTATTCACTGAAATCAGCTGAGGATTCTCACATTCAGCTTCAATAAGGAGATGGTAATCTTTGTAAACTGTGCCTTCTTTTAAAACATATGTTTTAAATATGTTTCCAGCATATCATTTCTCTGCAGAATTTTCCATACTTACACCTGATTATGAATTCAGCCGAAAAGTGTAACACAGTTGATTTTGCTATATTTAAAGATGTTACAAAGTGCAACCTTGGTGTTCCATTAACCGTTGCTCAACATTTGGTTCTATTTGGGGAGCCAGATAAATGCTCACATCTAATATCCTTATGTTGCACCCAGATACCATGCTTTTGCAAAGTAAAAACTCATCATTGCCTTGCTCCATTTGAGCCCAACTACTAGACACGGAGGCACAGCAACAGAATTTCTAATAAAGGCTTTATCAGCAGAGTAAGTGTCCTATCTTAGGTTGGCAGCCAGTCAAGATTCTTTAAGGATATTACCTGGGACCAGAAGAATAAGTATGAAAATGAGGCGTGGGCTAAAGTTAAATGTGGATGAAAAGAAACTGTAAGTTAAATTCTGGAGCCAAGAAAAAAGAGTGAAAACAACATCAACGATAGGTACCAATCAAGCACCAAGTTAGGGGACAAAAGAGCCCATACTCTTTTGGGATGAATGTCAAACACAGAGTTCATGGACTACTATGAATATATGATCAAATCCAATATATACTGAAGAAGCAAGACCAGATCTTCAGGAAATGCTTGCAAACTAAAGACTCAAACACATTTCCACAATGTTCTGATATGACTGGGCTTCTTCTATGCCTGGACAAAACATTGGAAGGAAGCAAAGTAGGAAGGAGGGAGGGAGGCAGAAAAGGGAGGCAGAGAACGGAAAAGAGCGAGAATGGAAAGGAGGGAGGAAGGAAAAAAGGGATGAGAGAGGGAATGTTGGTGTCAAAATATTTTGTTCTGCAAAAAGGAACCAGGGTTTTTGGATGAAGGCTCACTCTAGAGCTAGAGCAGGGAAACTATAAGACGAACCTGGGACTTTCTGTTTCACCAGAGTAAGAAGCGGTGAAAAATCCTGTGCTGTGCTCACTCACGCAGTTGTGGCTGAGGCTGTGGGGTCCCAGGGACTGTAGCCTGCCGGCTCCCCTGCCCATGGGGCTTCTCCCGGCAAGAATACCGGAGGGGGTTGCCATGCCCTCCTCCAGGGGATCTTCTCAACCCAGAGATAGAATCCAGGCCCCCCATATTGCGAGTGAATTCTTTACCATCTGAGCCCACCAGGGAAGCCCAAGACACTGGGGTGGGTAGTCTATCCCTTCTCCAGGGGAACTTCCTGACTCAGGAATCAAACCGGGGTCTCCTGCATTGTAGGCGGATCCTACACCAGCTGAGCTACCCGGGAAGCCCGAAAAATCATGGGAAAGGATCAAAAAGACATGAAACCCATTTTAAAGAGGCTCCTACCAACCAAATCTGAAACAACTTGACCATTAAAATAAATTAATAGTAATAAAATACAAAGAAAATTCAAAAATGAGGGGTATATGTGTACATATAGTTAATTCACTTTGATGTACAGCAGAAACTAACACATCATAAAGCAACTATACTCCAGCAAAAATTCATCTAAAATTAATCATAATAGATTATAACATATTGAAGAAAATAAGAATATATGAGTACATCCTAATAAAAATAAATGAGTGATTAAATGGAGGAGAAGGGAAATCTCTTCCTTATAGGAGAATTCCAGCTAATAAATATGGAAGACATTATGGAATTAGAAAATCAAGAATGGACGCTGCAACTGGTGTGTAAAAATTTGGCAAGGAACACAACATTGCATAGTCTCAAGTTGTCTCCCCACAAATTAGAACAACCTGACCCTGGGGGCCTCGTACTATCAGCCATCAAGATGGATACAGCACCATTTGTGTCACTCCCCCGCAAAGTGCATAAACTGAATCCAATCGTTAGAAAATGCGAGATGAAACCGAATCATAGGACAGTCTACAAAACATCTGACCTGTAATCTTCAAAAATATTCAGCTAAAGAAATTGCAGGTTAAAGGCGACAAACACTACTATATGGGCTTCCCAGGTGGTACAGTAGCAAAGAATCTGCCTGCTGATGCAGGAGACACAGGTTTGATCCTTAAGTTGGGAAGATCCTCTGGAAAAGGAAATGGCAACCCACTCCTGCATTCTTGCCTGGGAAATCTCATCAAGATTTCCTCGCCAGAGGAGACTAGAGAGCTACAGACCAAGGGGCCACAAAAGAGTCGGACCCAACTGAGTGACTGAGCACACACACACATGCATAACACTACTATATATAAACTACATAATAAGAACTTACTGTATAACACAGGGAACTCTACTCAATACTATGTAATGACCTATATGGGAAAAGAATCTAAAGAGTAGATATATGTATGTGCATAACTGATTCACTTGGCTGTAGAGCAGAAAGGCACAACATTGTAAATCAGTTATACTCCAATAAAAATGTTTTAAAAAATAAGATGAAAAATAAAAGGGGACTAAAAAGGCATGACAAGTAAGTATAATGTGTGATCCTGGCTAGATCCTAGACTAGGGAAACAGCTATAAAAAACATTTTGATGACTACTGCTGAAACTGAATATAGACTGTGCATTAGACAACAGTATTGTATAATGTTAAATTTCCTGATTTTGATAACCGCATTATTTAAGAAAATACTCTCATTTTTAGGAAATATACATTGAATTATTTAGTGATAAAGGAGCCTGAGGTCCCCAAATCATTCTCAAATGGTTCAATAAAAATATGTACATATAAGTATTATGCATATAAATATAGAAAGGATGAGAGACACACATAGCTAAAGAAAGATAAATTGAATAAGACAAAATGTAAACAATTGGTGACTCTAAGTAAAGATAAAGAAGCTCCCTGTACAACTCTTGCAACTTTTACATAGGCTTGAAATTGTATCAAAAGATAAAGTTTTAGAAGACTGGAAGGTGACTAGGAGACATTAGGGATAAGTATAGCACTGAGAAATATCCAGGAACATTTTATGAAATATGCAGAGGAAAATGACTCAAAGAGGAACAAAGTATAAAGTGCAGAATGTGACAGGAGAGGCATATCAGTTGTGCATAAGTGAAGCGGTAGAGCAATCTAGAAGTGCTTAAGTCAGGCCCTGACTCTGCCACTTACCTGAATGTGTGACCTGTGGGAGGACATTTAAAATTTTTAAGCCTCAGTTTTTCCCACCAAAACACTGAGTATTACTCAGCCATAAAAAGGAACAAAACTGAGTCATTCATAGAGACATGGATGGACCTACAGAGTGCCACACGGAATGAAGTTAAGTCAGAAAAACAAATATATATTAATCCATATATGTGGAATCTCAAAAAATGGTGTAGATGGTATTGTCTGCAAAGCAGAGACTCAGACGCAGAGAACAAATATATGGATACCAAGGGGGAATGGAGGTGGGGAGGAATTGGGAGCTTGAGATTAACATACACACATTACTGATACTATGTATAAAGTAGGTAACTAATGAGGACACACAGTATAGCACCGGTGTCTTGCTGTATCTCACTGTTCGCTGAACCCAGGGCAGGCACGGTGGGGAAGCTGGAAGAAGACGCGCAGAGCAGTAGGAACTGCAGACTTTCTTTATTCGAAGCAGCAAGACGGACATCTTTATTCTCTGATGGCTGACACAGCAGGAATGACGACTATGCAACTGAACTCACCTCGACCCTGACCTGACAAGAGCTCTTCAGAAGGTCCTTATGTAGACGCACACCACGGTGCGCATGCGCAGCGCCACAAATGACCCCATTGGTAGGGCACGCGTGGAGAAGGGCGAGAGGCCTTGAGCACCGCCACCTGGCCAACTGCTCTCTTCCTACATTCCACTCCTTCGGGCTCTCTCACCTCACAGTCCACATGAATATCTTCCGCAAAGTTCCTCTGGCGAGTAACGCTGACCCTCGGAGCAACAGTAGTAGAGGACACAGCCTTTACAGACGAGGTTCTAAGTCTACATCGCGGGACACAGCCTTTACAGTACATTGTTCTCATAGGATACAGCCTTTACAAGATACTATTCTAAATCTACATCACAGAACACAGCCTTTACAGTCACAAATCAGCCCACATTTGCATCTGTGTAACCTGGATGGGGCCCGAAGGGGATGGGACCCCTTCGGGGTCTTCACGCTTTCAAAACCACCTCTCACATGCCATCCCTCTTCAGTTCAGCTCAGTTCAGTCGCTCAGTCGTGTCCGACTCCTTGCAAACCCATGGACTGCAGCACACCAGGCTTCCCTGTCCATTACCAGCTCCCAGAGCTTATTCAAACTCATGTCCATCGAGTCACTGATGCCATCCAACCATCTCATTCTCTGCCGTCCCCTTCTCCTCCTGCCCTCAATCTTTCCCAGAATCAGGGTCTTTTCCAATGAGTCAGTTCTTCACATCAGGTGGCCAAAGTATTGGGAATTTCAGCTTCGGCATCTGTCCTTCCAGTGAATACTCAGAACTGATTTCCCTTAGGATGGACTGGTTTGATCTCCTTCCTGTCCAAGGGACTCTCAAGAGTCTTCTCCAGCACCACAGTTCAAAAGCATCAATTCCTCGGGGTTCAGCTTTCTTTATAGTTCCTCTACTTCTCTCAGTAAGGACCTGCAAACCGCCCCCCCCCCCCCCCCCCCCCCGCCACAGGCGCCAGACCCACCACTTCCAAGAGGGGATTTTTGTGGCATTCACAGCCCACATCACAGGTCTGTATCTTCAGGGTCACAGCCCACATCATCATCATCCTTTATTATTTCACTGTCCGAGGTGCTAGGTTCATCAAGGCCACTCATTTCTTGCTCCAGCACATGCAGACGCTGCTTTCTGTGGAGCCTCAGGCTCCCCTACCTGCTGGGTATCCTATCCTGTTGACTACCCAATTGTCTTGCTAAATCTCACTGGTCGCTGAACCCAGGGTAGGCAAGATGTGAGCAGGGAAGCTGGAAGAAGATGTGAGGAGCCTTAGAGACAGAAGACATTCTTTATTCCCAGCAGCAACGCGGACATGCTTTACTCCCAAATCACCACCAGGTGTGTCTTATTCTATATCTAAAAGATAATTAAACATCAATTTCACATTGATCATCCAAGATAAAGGAATGCTTTGCATCCTTTTTAACCTCACAAAGGTTTACCATGTAAACTTACAAATCTTAGGAAGATAAGTAACTATACTTGCATGAGTTTAGTTTTAAACTACATATTTTTAAATAAATTCCACATTCTCTCCCCGCTGCCATGTATCCTCCAATCTGTGATAAAGTATTGATTTTGTGTATTAAAGGAGGAAAGGAAGAAATTAGCATTTGCCACTTCTCTACCATATGTTAGGCAGCCACACTTTAAAGCATCATTTATTTCACTTAGTCTTTGCCATCATACTATGAGGCATTATTATTATTCCACCTATTTTTTTCCCATTTATTTTTATTAGTTGGAGGCTAGTTACTTTACAATATTGCAGTGGTTTCTGCCATACATTGACATGAATCAGCCATGGATTTACATGTGTTCCCCATCCCGACGCCCCCTCCCACCTCCCTCTCCACCCGATCCCTCTGGGTTTTCCCAGTGCACCAGGCCCGAGCACTTGTCTCATGTATCCAGCCTGGGCTGGTGATCTGTTTCACCCTTGATAATATACATGTTTCAATGCTGTTCTCTCTAAACATCCCACCCTCGCCTTCTCCCACAGAGTCCAAAAGTCTGTTCTGTACATCTGTGTCTCTTTTTCTGTTTTGCATATAGGGTTATCGTTACCATCTTTCTAAATTCCACATATATGCGTTAGTATACTGTATTGGTCTTTATCTTTCTGGCTTACTTCACTCTGTATAATGGGCTCCAGTTTCATCCATCTCATTAGAACTGATTCAAATGAATTCTTTTTAATGGCTGAGTAATATTCCATGGTGTATATGTACCACAGCTTCCTTATCCATTCGTCTGCTGATGGGCATCTAGGTTGCTTCCATGTCCTGGCTATTATAAACAGTGCTGTGATGAACATTGGGGTGCACATGTCTCTTTCAGATCTGGTTTCCTCGGTGTGTATGCCCAGAAGTGGGATTTCTGGGTCATATGGAAGTTCTATTTCCAGTTTTTTAAGAAATCTCCACACTGTTCTCCATAGTGGCTGTACTAGTTTGCATTCCCACCGACAGTGTAAGAGGGCTCCCTTTTCTCCACACCTATTTTAAAGATGGAGAAACTGAGACTTACTCAAGGTCACAGGGCTGTGTGGCAGCCAGACTAGGACTGGAATCTAGATTTGACACAAAAGCCACAGCCTTTTTGCTACAATGTGCTCGGTAATATGCCTACTGGAATACAGGGGTTAATTGAATGATATCAGTGCTAAAACAAGCATATCTTATTATAAACACATGACTAAAATATCATTTAGGAAATTCTACAGATCACCAGATGGAAGGAAAATCAAACCGAAGAAACTCAAAAACTTTCCAAGGCCTGTTACCCAGAATACTTTAATCTCAACTGTACACTACTAAGCAGAAGTTGTAGAATTTCTCTCCCCATCAGAAAAACTCAAACAGAATGAGAGTTTGGGCTTCAGGAACCATATCTTCCTAGCTGATATAAATCAAAAGGAAGCAAAGACACTTCAGCATAGAGGTAGCAACAGACCATCAACATAGTTAAGCTTGGAGACAATGTTAAATTTTGAATGTTAAAAATACAGGTTACTACAGATTACATAATTAGCATCAACAACTCTGTTTTGCTTTACACACACCATGAATATAGAGTATTCAATAAATATTAGTTATGCAATAATATTGTAACAATTTTCCCCTGTAAATTGGAGACGACTTTAACAGAAAATCACCAACTCGATTGACATGAGTTTAAGCAAGCTCCAGGAGTTGGTGATGGACAGGGAAGCCTGGCATGCTGCAGTCCATGGGGTCACAAAGAATAGGACACTACTGAGCAACTGAACCGAACTGAAGAAGCAGAAGAGAAAAAATGGCAAGATAGGCATGACATAAGAAACCAGACTGTGGTAGAAACTTTACTGTCAGGCACATAAGTATAGATTTACTCAATATTCTATTTAATGGTGATTTTATACAATTTTATAATCAATCCAACTAGTCAACTCAAATGAGGCCAGAAAGTATTCAGTCTACAGAGTTACATCTAGAGACATGTGTTAAGTAGGAAAACAAAATTCTGTCTCTGATATGCTAAAAGAGTGTCCCTTTTATCTCCTTAAGTCTGGTATACAGAGGTTCTTATTACAATTTGCCCAAATAATTTTTTTTGTAGTTTTCAATTTGTTTCATTTTGTTCTTTACTTTTTTTAAAATTTTGGACATACAGTTCTGAATCATAACACAAGACTATATAGATAGAGCTTTATTGGTGAATACCTAAAGCTTAGTCTTTTCTATGTGTAACATGAGGTGAAGGGTGTTTCTTTGGCTGATTAAACACCTAATGTCAACTACCACTTGAGAAAAGTATCACATTCCTCTCCTCCAAAAGGACTGATTTAAATGGCAGTCTGTAATCATTTCATTTGGAATTGCTCCAAGAAGTGACAGCTGATGGCTAATCATAAAAAGAACATTGCTCTGCAACACCGGTGTACCAATATATCTGAAAGACCAATTTTAGATTGTAAAAATTATTGAAAATATACCCCTATAAAATTTATAATATTTATTATAATTATGGTATAATTTCCATTATATATAATTATATTATTATACATAAATGATATAATTATAATTTATTAGAGTGGATAGATCATATTAATTATGTACAATTATCATATGTGCATATTATAGCACAGGTATAATCATATCCATTATATTAGATCAAGCTTATGATCTACTGTGCAAAGTAATCTCATTAAAATATACTGCTTAAATAAAATTATAGAAAAATAAAATCTAGAAACATTGAACATGTCACCTCCCTTTTGTCTCAACTTCCTCAATATATAAAAGGTTTGCAAAAGGGAAAATCATATGCCCAAATACAAAATTACAGGTTAGAAAACATGCTACTCTGTATATGTTGTTTTTTAGTTGCTAAGCCGTATCCAACTCTTGGCAGCCCCATGGACTGTAGCCCACTAGGCTCCTCTGTCCATGGGATTTGCCAGGCAAGAATACTAGAGTGGGTTGCATTTCCTTCTTCAGGGGCTCTTCCCAACTCAGGTATCAAACCTTCAGATTCTTTACCACTGAGCTACCTGGGAAGCTCACTCTATATATAGAAACTATTATTACCTTACTTTTATATTGGCTAAATAAAGTATACTACCTGTTGTTCTGAAGTGAGAGTAGAAAGGCAGCTTGTAGATAGCTATAGTACAAGAACTATCCAATCCATTTCAGTCTACAAGTGTGACAGGAAGCTGTGCTATTCTCTTGTAGACTAACTAATGTGTAATAATCTTGAAACATCTGGAAAGCTATACAGACCCCATAATCAAACCAGAAGGCCATCCTGCTTGTTCCCAGAAGAAAATTTCATGCTAGTAGTTCTATTCACAGTCTTTGGAAGATAGTAATACTTACTCTTGCTTTATTGAAAAATGCATCTCTGAGTTCTTCTTTTCCTCTTCCTCTCCCCATCACCTTTCTCCTTTCCTTTCCCTTCTTTCTCCTTCCCTTCCCTCCCAGACAACTCAGTTTTTTTTTTAATTTTTTATTATGACAGTAATGCATACTTTTATGCATTTTTAATGCAACCAAGGACAATTCAGTTCTAAAGCCATTAGGTAAAGTAGAGCAAGGTCTGTTCTGGTGGTGGAGGAGATTGAGCCAAGGAACTAGGTGGCATAGAGCAGGGTGCCAGAACCCAAGCGGAGTGAGGAGGGCATCCACATGTGAAGGTGGCCCAAAGCAGTAACACAGTCAGACAGAATGAAGAAGGAGTTCTCACAGAGAGGCAGCCAGACGTGAGCTGCTGGAAACAAAACAGGTTCAAGAGGGCCAAACAGTTTAGATATTGCTGGAGCACTGGGTCAAAGCTGACTTCTATGAGGAGGGTACCTAGGCTGTGGGTAGAGCCTGGGATGCTCTGTCTCAGCTACATAGGGTGAGAAGGTCAAATATGGGAAGGGCTGGCCCAGTGAGGTTTTGAGAACCTAAGTTTGGTAAGAAGTGCGTCCTCAGCAGTGATAATGGGACAGCATACAAATAAGGAGACTGACCAAATAAGTAAATAAAATAAAGATGATGAGAATTTATCAGAAAAGAGAGTCAAAATATGGAAGTGGAGAAACTACAATGAACTATATGGGTACTGGATTGAAACTGGAAGCGTCAGTGTGAACTTATGGTTTTTAATAGACATAAATATTCACATAGATGTAAATATATATGTATATAAACATACACAAAATGGAAAAGAGTAGCCTCACAAGCCCAAAAGCTGGAACACTCAATCAAGTGTTCTAAGTAAACATCACGACTAAATGGAGCAAATACAATCATGAGACACCTGATAGGATACAGGAAAAAGAACACAGCCTTGCTTATGTGATATTCCTATCTTTAGAAGAGTCCAAGTCACAAAAAATAATTCAAGGCTGAGGAAATGTTCCAGAATTAAGGAAACTAAAAAGACATGACACCTAAAGGCTATGTGTAGTTCTAAACTGAATTATTCAGTATGACACAATATTGGGATATTTGTTAATTTCCTGATTTTGTTCATTTCACTGCAGTTACATAGGCAAATGCCCTTGTTAACTGGAAATAAGTACTAATGTATTGGGAAGTAATAGAACAGGTTGACCAGTTACTCTCAAATGGCTGAAGTGATAAAAAGAAAACAATACCAAAAAAAAATTTTTGTACTGACCATTCAAGTTTGAGATTGTTTCAAAGCTTTTTTTAATGGCTTAAAATAAATATTAAAAATGTTTTTAAAAAATAAAAGAGAATGAAAATTACATCTAGGACACAGAAGATGTAAATTCTTCCTGGTTGACTAGATGAAGATCCCTTACACAACTTTTAAAATTCAATAGTTTATTTCTGTGTTAGTAATAATAATTACCACTTATCAAGGCTTTACCATAGCACATTAAGCATTACATGTACATTATCTCATTTACTATTCTCCAAAATCCTATGACATAGAACTATTCTTTTACCCACTTTACAAAAGAGGAAACTCAGGGAGAGAGAGATTAAGAAATTTTCCTAGCTAGCTTAGTTTATAATTCTTTGAGCCAAGATAGGAACCACGTATGTCTAACTCCAAAGCGTGTGGTCTTAATTATTACAAACTGACCTTTTGTGTCTAGAATAATTGTAGGATTTTCTTTGTTTTGCTCTGGATTTGCAGGGATTTTATTTTGTTTTTCTTTTCATCTGGAGAGTTTTATGGACCATGACTCAGCAGTTCCAGCTCAAATGTTCTTTCTCCCTGAAGCCTGTTCCACAAGTCATTACATCCTTCCTTCCCTTTATTGCCTTTGCACTTTGCATTTAGCTTGTGATTCTTACAGTCCATGTTACTGGTATAAAAGCTTTATCCCCCTACATCTAAGCTTTGCAAAATTATAGGCCAATTCACATTCCACTTTTTAATCCCTTATGAGCAGTGGTGGTCAAATTTTATCATGCACCAAAATTACCTGAAGAGCAGATTTAAAAAACAGATGATTGGTCACACAACTAGAATTTCTGATTCAGTAGGCTTAACTGTGGCCCCCAAATTTACTTTTCTAATAAATATCTGTGTGATGTTGACACTGTTGATCCAGAGGCCAAAGATATTCAAGAAATCCAAAAGAGAAAGAGAAAAGTATGAGACTGGAAAGGCAGACAGAGACATGGTTGTATTCTGAGCTGACTTTTATCTTGAAAGCAGACAGCATGTCAGTAAATTTTGCATCATCACTGCTAGTAAAATGGCTTATACTCAATAAGTATGGAGTTAGAGAATCAATAAATGTAAAGATGGATACAGAAGTTAATGAATGAATGAGCAAAGAATATATACGGCTCACAAGACAGAAGCATAAAACTGCAAAGCAAGATCTAGAAACAGTAGGTTAAATGGACCAATACAAAAATAAAAGTTATGAAACTGAATCATGTGCTGCTAGCACTGTGAGAGGGATGAAAATCATCTTATTAACTCCTCACTGTACAGATGATGAAACTGGGGCTGGTGAATTATGGTGACTTTGCCAAGAACACAAAGCTACTCCTGACTCAACCAGGACTTGAATTTTCTGATTCTCAAAGAAGCTTTCCACTGTAGTCATGACTATAGTCATATCTAGAAACATAGGAATAAACCTCTAACCATCACTATGCAGTCCAATGCCAAGTATGTCAAAACTTTATCTCTACCGGATACAAAACAACTATCAGCTGTCACAATTCTTCCAGCTGGAGTTTTAGGACTTGGCTTTGTAGATTGAAGAAAATTGTCCCTCTCTCCCTGTCATCAAATTGATTCATTTAAAAAAAAAAAAAAAAACCAGGGTTACCGTTTATTTTCCTACCTTAGCCTAAAAGAATTCATACAAATGGTAGAGTAAAAATGCTCAGCACAAAATGATCTTGAGAGATCTTGAGGTCAGAGTCATGGGCAGAAATCTCTCCAAGTGCTGCATAACTACCTATAATTTACAGGAGATTAGAGTCAATAGATTTCTGAATGGCTGACTCCACATTCTCTTCCTCTTTAGGTAACACTGTTTGTCAGAAACTTGGACAGAGTCTTGTCATATATCACAAGAAAAGATTTTGCCCTGAGTGACCTGTGTTTGGTCTGTTGTTTTATTTCCAAACTTCTTTTTCCTGGCTGCCCAAACTCACTAATAATGCTATTATCTAAACAAACACTAAATCTTTGATTCATCTAAGCACCGTATTTGTTATTACTCAAAGTATTACAATTTGGCTCCTTTTTTCTGTACTCCCTTTCAAGCCGCATTGCAGGAACGAGCCTGCCTACCCTCTCTGGGAAGCACCAGAATGCCTGCCAGATCTACATTCCCCTTCTGCGGGATTTCCCACTCATAAGCTATACCAGCCTGCCTGGTGATTGCTGAGGACCTGACCCCAATTCAGTCAATTGCTAGACTGGCCAGTAGGCTATGAAATGATCTAGGGTAAGAACTCTGCCTTATAGGGGTGGTGACAGACTAAACCAATCAGTTCCTCTCACTTAAGAAGCTTGTTTGTTTTTTATAAAGTAGAAAAAGCCAGTTAATATAATGGTAGAAGGAACAGAAGCCAAAACAGAAGTTCCATTTAGCATGGTAGTAGAGATCAAAGTTGGGAGCATTGCTGCTGAGGGTATGGTGGGTAAAATCCAGTAGTTAATAACAACAAAAACAAAAAACAATAATGGCTTACACTACTGAGCCCTCACTATGTTCCAGATATGGTAAGAAATTCACACATGTTATTCCATCAAACCTTACAACCACCTATGAGTTTAGTTCTAGTATTATCTCCATTTCACAGATGAGAAAACTGAGGCAGAGAGAAGTTAAGGAAGTGCACAAAGACTCCTTTGTGGGGGAACTGGAATTCTCAACCTACATATGTTTGATTCTAGAATCCTTGCTCTTACTCACTATCCTGAATTAGAGCTTGATTTATGTCTTGAATGGTATTTCAGGCTTCATACAGTCTTTGAGATTCCAGCCTATTTTACTTGCACCTGAATTTATACAGCAAACCCTCACTACTTAA
The DNA here is from genome assembly GCF_019320065.1 of Cervus canadensis. Lineage (NCBI taxonomy): Eukaryota > Metazoa > Chordata > Mammalia > Artiodactyla > Cervidae > Cervus > Cervus canadensis. The sequence goes on along the minus strand of NC_057414.1, from coordinate 4,240,746 downwards.
GGAAAACTGAATACAGGAAAGGTGGAGTTGTGAACCTAAAAAGTACACTCAGGGTTGAAACCTCAGAAGTGTTGCTCAAATTAATTTTATCATATCTCTGGCATCTCACTGTGTATTAGCTTCATCATCTTTTTTCAATAATTTTGACCATAGGGAATGGTAATAATAACACAGGGAGGAGAAAATAAAATTAGATATGGGGACATATATGTAAATATCTTGATCTATGCAATTCAATAAATATTAAGTGCTCTCCATATCCATATGGAGAATTCAGACTGAAATTGAAGAAAGTGGAGAAAACAACTAGACCATTCAGGTATGACCTAAAACAAATTCCTTATGACTATACAGTGGAAGTAAGAAATGGATTTAAGGGACTAGATCTGATAGCCAGAGTGCCTAATGAACTATGGATGGATGTTCGTGACATTGTACAGGAGACAGGAATCAAGACCATCCCCAAGAAAAAGAAATGCAAAAAAGCAAAATGGCTGTCTGAGGAGGCCTTACAAATAGCTATGAAAAGAAGGGAAGCAAAAAGCAAAGGAGAAAGGAAAGATATACCCATTTGAATGCAGAGTTCCAAACAACAGCAAGGAGAGATAAAAAGAAATAGAGGAAAACAATAGAATGAGAAAGACTAGAGATCTCTTTAAGAAAATTAGAGATACCAAGGGAACATTTCATGCAATGATGGGCTCAATAAAACACAGAAATGGTATGGACCTAACAGAAGCAGAAGATATTAAGAAGAGGTGGCAAGAATACACAGAAGAACTGTACAAAAAAGATCTTCACGGCCCAGATAATCATGATGGTGTGATCACTCACCTAGAGCCAGACATCCTGGAATGTGAAGTCAAGTGGGCCTTAGGAAGCATCACTACAAAAAAAGCTAGTGGAGGTGATGGAAATCCAGTTGAGCTTTTTCAAATCCTGAAAGATGACACTGTGAAAGTGCTGCACTCAATATGCCAGCAAATTTGGAAAACTCAGCAGTGGCCACAGGACTGGAAAAAGTCAGTTTTCATTCCAATCCCAAAGAAAGGCAATGCCAAAGAATGTGCAAACTACCGCACAATTGCACTCATCTCACATGCTAGGAAAGTAATGCTTAAAATTCTCCAAGCCAGGCTTCAGCAATATGTGAACCATGAACTTCCAGAAGTTCAAGCTGGTATTAGAAAAGGCAGAGGAACCAGAGATCAAATTGCCAACATCCACTGGATCATCGAAAAAGCAAGAGAGTTCCAGAAAAACATCTACTTCTGCTTTATTGACTATGCCAAAGCCTTTGACTGTGTGGATCACAATAAACTGTGGAAAAATCTGAAAGAGATGGGAATACCAGACCACCTGACCTGCCTCTTGAGAAACCTATATGCAGGTCAGGAAGCAACAGTTATAACTGGACATGGGACAACAGACTGGTTCCAAATAGGAAAAGGAGTACATCAAGGCTGTATATTATCACCCTGCTTATTTAATTTATATGCAGAGTACATCATGAGAAACCCTGGGCTGGAAGAAGCACAAACTGGAATCAAGATTGATGGGAGAAATATCAATAACCTCAGATATGCAGATGACACCAACTTTATGGCAGAAAGTGAAGAAGAACTAAAGAGCCTCTTGATGAAAGTGCAAGAGGAGAGTGAAAAAGTTGGCTTAAAGCTCAACCTTCAGAAAACTAAGATCATGGCATCTGGTCCCATTGCTTCATGGCAAATAGATGGGAAAACAGTGGAAACAGTGGCTGACTTTATTTTTTTGGGCTCCCAAATCACTGCAGATGGTGACTGCAGCCATGAAATTAAAAGACGCTTACTCCTTGGAAGGAAAGTTATGACCAACCTAAACAGCATATTAAAAAGCAGAGACATTACTTTGTCAACAAAGGTCCATCTAGTCAAGGCTATAGTTTTTCCAGTGGTCATGTATGGATGTGAGAGTTGGAGTATAAAGAAAGTTGAGCACCAAAGAATTGATGCTTTTGGACCGTGGTGTTGGAGAAGACTCTTGAGAGTCCCTTGGGCTGCAAGGAGATCCAACCAGTCCATCCTAAAGGAGATCAGTCCTTGGTGTTCATTAGAAGGACTGATGCTGAAGCTGAAACTGCAATACTTTGGCCACCTGATGCGAAGAACTGACTCATTGGAAAAGACCCTGATGCTGGGAAAGATTGAGGGACAGAAGGGGAAGGGGATGACAGAGGATGAGATTGTTGGATGGCATCACCAACTCAATGGAGATGGGTTTGGGTGGACTCCAGGAGTTGGTGATGGACAGGGAGGCCTGGTGTGCTCCAGTCCATGGGGTCAAAAAGAGTCAGACACGACTGAGCAACTGAACTGAACTGAACTGATATCCATATAAATGTACACAAACCCCTATGTATCACCTCCTCTACTTAAACCACATTATTGGCCAGATTGATACAAAAGTCACAAACATGAAGCAGTGACTTCATGATTCAAAGCTGGTACTCTGGGACAACCCAGGGTATGCAATGGGGAGGAAGGTGGGAGGAGGGTTCAGGATGGGGGGGGGGGGACACACGTTTACCCATAGCTGATTTGTGTCAAAGGATGGCAAAAACCATCACAATATTGTAAAGTAAATATCTTCCAATTAAAACAAATAAATGATTTTTTTTTTAAGATAGCAAAGGAGGACTCTGAACTCACTTTCCTCAACACACACATCAAAATTATACCTACGTGTGGAGCAACTCTTGCTCTGGATTCACATCCTTAGCAGGGGACAGAAGACGAAGGGGATATCACAGGTTCAGTTATCATCCATAGGGAGTGAAAGTTTGAGCCACATATTAGGTACCCCACCCAGGGGTTCACCACTAGGAAGACGAGTACCCTTAGCTGGTTGAAAACCAATGGAACTTACCAGAGGGCTGTAAGCAACGTCGACTCTGCTCATGAAGCAGACTACATGCTTGCTTACTCACGGGAATAGTGCAGAGGAAGCAGACTGAAAACTGCCTGGACTCTGGCTTTCCATGACTGCCCCAGTGGGCACCCCAGCAGGCTCTAGCCCCTGTGGCTCTGATGCTGCTCGGCATGAGAGCAGAGGTACCATTGCCAAAGAAAGTGCACACAATTAGAAGGAGTGAAATAAGCTCAGACCTAGCCCTCTGGTCTTCTGCACCAGGATCCTGGGCACTGACCCCACTCCCAGTAGGGAGGGGAGAGCCTGTGAGCTCAAGAGAAGCCCTGGCTTCCACCTGGCTCTGACCGTAGCCCTTCCATCTCCAGGCCTACCTCCCATTAAGGTGGGACTAATGGTTTCCAGCACAGCCCAGGTAAACACATGACCCACACTCACTTCAGATCCAGCTCTCCCACCAAAGCCATTGGACACATGCAAACTGCACAGGGATGCTCCCACAGAAGGACACTCTTTCAAGACTGGAACAGGTAACTGTTTCACCTAATTTCATAGAGACAGAGGAAGTTAAAATGAGAAGATAGGAGTATGTTTCAACCAAAAGAACAATTAAAAAAAGACCCCGAAAAACACTACAAATAATTTACCAGATAGAGTTCAAAGCATTAGAAATAAGAATGCTGACTGAATTTGGGAGAATAGATGAACACAGTGAGAATTTTAACAAGGAACTAGAAAATATAAAAGAGAACCCATCTAACTGAAGAATATGATAAATGAAATGAAAAGTACACTAGAAGGACTAAGTATCAGACTAGATGATACAAAAGAATGCATAAGCAATCCGGAAGATAAGATAATGAAAGTCACCCAATTAAAAGAGTAAAAAGAACAACATATTTTAAAAATAAAGATAACTGAAGGAACCTCTAGGACACATTAAGCATACTAACATTTGCATTACAAGGGCCTCAGATGGAGACGGGAGAGAAAAAGAATAGAAAGTGTATTTGATGAAATTATGGCTGACAAATCCCCAAAGATAAAGAAGAAACTAGATTGTCAGATGCAGGAAGTACAGAAAGTTCCAAACAAGATGAATTTTAAAAGATCCATACCAAGACATATTATAATTAAAATGGTAAGAGTTAAAAAAAAATTCTAAAAGCAGCAAGAAAAAGACAAAGTCACCTACAAAGGAACCCCCATAAGGCTACTAGCTGATTTTTCTGCAGAAATGTTGAAGGCCAGAAAGGAGTGGCATGATGTATTTAAAGTGCTGAAAAAGAAAACCTAAAACCTAGGATACTTTACTCAACAAAGTCATCACTGAGTTCATCAATATTAACAAGTCTTCTTTAAATGGAAAAGAAAAGGGTACATATAAGAAGTATCTATAGGAAAGGGAAAACCCATAATAATAGCAAGTATGCATTAAGTCAGTAGATCAACCACTCAAATAAGCTAGTAAAAAGATAAAAAGACAACAATTTTAAAACCAACTATAAAAACAGTAAAGGGTAGACATAAAGATGTAAAATAGGACATCAAAAACACAAAACATGGGGGAAGGAAGTAAACAATGTATATCTTTTAGAATGTGTTTCAATTTAAATGACTATCACTTTAAAACAAGTAGATATAGGTCAACCTATATTAACCCCTGATAACCATAAGAGCATAACACTTAAGAAAAAAAAAAAAATCAAACCACCACGGAAGAAACTAAAAGAAGAAAAAATCAGAGAAGAACTACAAAAACAACTAGAAAATAAGGAACAAAATGGCAATAAGTTCATACCTACTCTTCAATAATCGCTTTGAATGTCAAAGGACTAAATGCTTCAATCAAAAGACATAAGGTGGTTAGTAGACAAAAAATAAGACCAATCTATAAGTTTCCTACAATGGACTAACTGTGTTAGTCCCTGACCTAAGTTGCCTACAAGCGACTAACTTTGTGTTAGCCCCTGAACTGAAGGTAAACACAGACTGAAAATGAAGGGATGGAAAAAGATATTCCATGCAAATGTAAACAAAGAGAAAGACAAAGTAGTCTTTAAAACAAAGTCTGTAACAGAAGACAAAGGAGGACATTATATAAAAAAAATACAAGAGAACATTACACTTATTAACATATATGAATATAGCAGAACCTAAATATACAAAGCAAATATTAATACACATAAAGGGAGAAACTGACAATGATAAAATAGTAGTAGGGGACTTTAGCACCCCACTTATATCCATGCACACATCATTTACTGAGAAAAGCAATAAGGAAACAGTGGCTTTAAATGCATATTAGACCAACCGAACATAACAGATGTCCTATTGGACATTCCATCCAAAAACAGCAAAAGCACATTCTCTTCAAGCACACACAGAATGTTCTCTGGGAGAGATTGCACGCTAGGCCACAAAATGAGACTCAACAAATTCTAGAGGATGGAAATTGCATCAATCATTCTTACCAACTACACTGGTAAAACTCTAGAAATCTATTACAGAAACAACCTAAACTACCCATCTAAGGTACTTAGAAAAGAAGAACAAAGTCCAAAATCAGCACAAGGAAGGAACTAATAAAGATCAGAGAGGAAATCAATAAAATAGAGATTTTTAAAAAGCTGAAAAGATCAATGAAACCCAGAGCTATTTTTTTTTAAAAGATAAACAAAACTGATGAACCTTTAGCCAGGCTCATTAAAGAAAAGAAAGAATCCAAATAAAATAAGAAATGAAAGAGGAAAAATAACAGCGATTACACAGAGATACAAAAAGTCATAAGAGAATACTATGAACAGATATATGCCAACAACTTGGATAGCCTAGAAGAAATGGATAAATTCCTAGAAACATACAGTCTTCCAAAAGTGGATCAGGAAGTTCTGAACAGGCCAATCACTGGTAGTGAAATTGAATTAGTAATCAAGAAACTCCCAGCAAACAAAGTCTAGAACTGGATGACTTCACGGGAAAATTCTACCAAATATAAAACTAGAGTTAATACTTCACTTCTCAAACTATTCCAAAAAAATGAAGAGGCAACACTCGTCAATTCTTTCTACAGGGTCACCATTACCCTGATACCAAAACCAGGCAAAGAAACCACACATACAAAAAAAAAAAAAGTATAGGCCAATATCTCTGTTGAATATAGATGTAAAAATCCTAACAAGCCAAATTCAATAATATATGAAAAGGATCCAACAACGTGGTCAAGTGGGATTTATTCCAGGTACGCAAATATAGTTTAATATCTGCAAATGAGTGTGATGCAGCACATTACAAAATGAAAGGATCAAAATCATATGATCATATAAATGAAGTGAAGTGAAGTGAAAGTTGCTCATTCATGTCCGACTCTTTGCAATCCCATGGACTGTAGCCTGCCAGGCTCCTCTGTCCATGGAATTCTCCAGGCCAGAATATTGGCGTGGGTAGCCATTCCCTTCTCCAGGGGATCTTCCCAACCCAAGAATCAAACCCAAGTCTTCCACACTGCAGGCAGATTATATTTACTGTCTGAACCACCCAGGAAATCCATGATCGTATGAATAGATACAGAAAAAGAATTTGACATAATTCAACATCCATGCATGATAAAAACTCATCAAAGTTGGCATAGAGGAACATATTTCAACATTACAAACCAACAGCTGTAGCATACTCAGTGATGAAACACTGAAAGGTTTTCCTCTAAAATCAGGGTCAAGGCAAGGATACCCACTCTCATCACTTTTATTTAGTATAGTGTTGGAAGGGCTTCCCTTGTGGCTCAGCTGGTAAAGAATCCACCAGCAATGGGGGAGACCTGGGTTTAATCTTTGGGTTGGGAAGATCCCCTGGAGAAGGAAAAGGCTACCCACTCCAGTATTCTAGCCTGGAGAATTCCATGGACTACATAGTCCATGGGGTCACAAAGAGTCAGACACGACTGAGCGACTTTCACGACACGTCACTTTTGGAAGTCCTAGCGGAAGCAATCAGGCAAGAAAAAGAAAGAAAGCATCCAAATTGGAAGGGAAGAAGTAAAATAGTTACAATGTGCAATAGACATAATACTATGAGAACCCTAAAGTCTTCACTATAAAACTATCAGAATAAATGAATGAATTCAGTACAGCTGCAGGATTCAAGATTAATATACAAAAATCTGTTTCTTTCATATATACTAATGGATTATCAGAAAGAGAAAATAAGAAAATCCCTTTTAAATTAACATCAAAAAGAACAAAAGGCCTAGGAGTAAATTTAATGAAGGGGAGGGAATGGAAGGGAAGGGATAGGAATGAGAGAGGTGGTGAGGAGAGGACGGGCGAGGAGAGGAGAGGAAGGTCTGCTGAAGAGAGGATGGAGGGAGCCTAGCTATCAGACACATCAGATCCTGCCTTGGTCAGATTTGTGAAACCCGACAATTTCAAAGAATACAGTTTAAAAACAAAACTATATATGTATGACTGAAGCCCTTTGCTGTCCACCTGAAACTATCACAACATAGTTAATCAGCCATACTCCAATACAAAATAAAAAGTTTAATAAGTATTACCAAAAAAAAACAAACCTAAGCAAACCAGAGCAGAGACCAATTGGTCAAGTCAAGGGTCAGAGAAACAGAAGGGAACCTCTGCTCTCGTTGTTTGCAGTCTCCCTGAAGAAATTTGGCATAAATTTGAAATTTATTTAAAGAAAACCATAAAGCAATCTGGGTAAAGAACAAAAACCTAGGTTCTGAGGAAATGCATAGTAGAGAATGACTCGAAGTCCAAGAATGTTATTAACACAACTCAATATTTTAAAAAAAAACAACTTTAGTGCAAAATGCCTGTTGAGCAAAATATGTAAGGACAGTAAAGCAACCAATGGATTTGGCAACACTGAGGTTATTACTGACCTTAACAACATTAGCATCAATGGAGTGCTGAAAATTATTTATTTCCCCACAGTACTTATTCAATACGTAAGCATTTTATTTCCATATGCACTTGTTCATATATTATCTGTCTTCTCCCTATCAGAATGTTAGCTCCATGAGGGCAAGGACCTTGCCAAACATGTTCATTGCTGTAAAAACAATGCCTGGAATTGTAGAGTCTCATAAATATTTGCTGGATGATGGAATGACTCCTGCACCCTGACACTATCTATACCCCTTCCCCACACCCCCGACATCATCCACTCACCACCCTTGCAGGCTGACACCATACACATACTATGTATCAGGAGGTGGAGTAGGGATTGTAAAATGAGTATCGCATGGATTCTGTTTTTGAGAAATTTACGATCAAATGAGAGACATATACTAGATCACAAGCAACTGTATCACTGCTTTTCAAAGTTGAATAAAGTGTTATCTATTTTAAAAGAGAAAAATTGAAATAGAAAACACTATCATGTTGACAAGACTTTTTATTATAGAATCATTTAAGAACACACAAAGATAAAACTAGACATAAACTACTTATGCTTGTAACTCCTGCACAACCACAAAAATGGAAAATTACAAATCAAAACAACAAAACCAATAAACTTCAAATTAACATTAACCCGATATGGTGAATGATCATGTTGTGCTGAAGCTAAGCTGCTACTTTCAACTAAAGGAGACTCACTATTATGGGGAAAATTTTTTTGTTAACCATGCCTTGATATCACTTGGCCTTAGCTTGGTATAAAACAGTTTTTATGGAATAAGTCCACCTCCGTTCTCTTTACAATAGGCTGTGATGTTTAAAGAGTACCACTTGCCTTCAATGAAACTATAAACACAAGTACAAATACAGGCCTTCCAGGAAATCATTCAGCAGAGCTCAGTTATAAAGTGGTCATACAGACAATCCCAAAAAGGTTTTAAATTTGTTTCTTTTATACTATGATTGAAAGAAAAACACAAACATGTTTTAAATGTCACAGAAAATCTGCATCTCTTAGTACATATTTAACTCCCCTTTCACCTATAGATCCAGTTCCCTTATTTCATTTATTCCTGGGTCATAAGCAAGTAATATAGAACAGGAAGAAGATACACATTAGGATCAGCCAAATAGGTTTTAATTCTACTTCTGCCACAAGCTGGCTGTGTGATTTTGGCCAAGTTACTTAACCTCTATGAGATTCAATTTCCTCACATAAAAAAAGGAAATAATCATCTCATAGGATTACTGTAAGAATAAATTAAATTATATATAGAATAGTAACTGGCACATGGTAGTTCATAAGATGTGAGTTTACTTCCCCTTTCCTGGTTTTGTGCTCATCTATAAGTCTCTCTGATACCATCAACATGGATGATACATTTATCCCACAAAAAAATATTTATTACTGAGCACTTTCTATGTAACTGTTACTGTTCTGTGTACTATCAAAGAACAAGGCTCCAACTCTTGTAGAATTTATGTTCTATGAAATGCCTGACCTAAGAAGGAACAATAAGATACATATTTGAGATGGATGTTAAAGAAATATGGTTAGTACCAGGCTCTAGGCTTTGACTGCAAACTGTACAGATTCACTTTGTTTTCTGTTCAGTGGGCCCAAATAAACCTTCCAATCTTTTGGAAACTGTAAGTGAAAATCTGGCCACATGCAGGCCACATTCCAACCTGAAAAGCTAGAAGTCATTCAACCTGAAAAGCTAACAGGGTCCTTAGCTCTAAATTTGACTAATCTAGCGAAGAAATGGGCCCTTTTATACTAGTGCGTTATAAATTTAGGAATTCATGACAAAGTAATACAATCTCAAGAAAAAATTCAGAGATGGCAGAGGGAGAAATAAAAAAATACAACAAGAAATAAGCAAAACAGAAATGAATAAAAAATTACACATAAAGCAAGACAGGCTGGCCATCCACTTAATATAATGAAAGCAGAGACTGCCTGTCTCCAGGCCTCAAGGCAAGTAGTCCACTAACATTTGTTAAATAGATGAATGAACGCCTGTGACTACAATCTGTCAGAATAAGTATCCCCCCCCAAACACACACACACATACACACACACACACAAAACCCAGGACAAAATAAAACTAAGGAAGAAACAAAAAGTACATAACACATAAATCTAAGAAACAGAAGACAGTCTTGAGACAGATAATAAAAGAGTCGTAGAGCTACAGAAAAAATAACAATAATACCATTTGACAGCCTATACAGAAAAAAAAAAAGAAATAATCAAAATTTCTGCACAGATTCTAAATACATAAAAAAAATTCTTTCTAGTTAGTATAGTATTTAAATATGAAGAAAACTACTTTTACGGAAATACTTTTCTAGCATTTTTCAGCAGATTTTGGCTAGCTGACAGCAGAGATGGGCCAAATGCATGATGAGGTCCTTTTTCTCTAAACCACGATGATCTCTCTACTCAATTTCACAGGTATCTTGAATCACTCCACAGCATAAAATAATTTCTAAAAGCAATGAGGGAAGAGGTGTTTTCTGATTCTGCAGCAGTAATGATCCAATTTCAGAACTGTGAGAAGAGATTCTCTACTGATTCTGTCCCTTATCCATGTGCTGTCTGGGCTGGTCCCCTATTCAGCCAGTTTTCTCTGTGTTTACTTGAATAATGAAACCACTGACATTTTAGGCTTATTATGTTTTTGGTACTGATATGTACTCACAACAAAATAAAAAAGAAGAGAAAGCAACAAACTTTTCTGGTAAGACAGATTCTAATTACAAAAAAAAAAAAAAAATACTAAAGAGAAGAAAAGGGGTATTTTTCATTTGAAAACTCACTGACCCAGAAAGCATGCTGGTTACCCTGTTTGCCACTTCACAGCCGTTCCCTACTTTTCTCTTCCTTGCTCTGTAACCCAGGATGCTGACTTCTAAAGGCTAAGTCATTAAGATGCCTTGCCTTTTGGCTTCTGGCTGAGATCAGCTAATGTGTGGCTGTGGCAGAAAATCATAGAAAAAGAGGAAAGAAACTTCAAGGTATTTATTCCACCAGCCCCCTCTCTGCCAGGCCAAGGTTTGGAGAGTTGGCTGTGTTCTTTTCTCTAAGGCTACAGCACCAAAGAGGCAACATCTCTCCTACAGCTGAAGCTGTTACTGAATCCTGGTAAAATCTCATCTCACAGGCCTATTAGTAGTATTAGCTTCCAAATTTTTATAATTCTTATCTCTGTAAATAATCCCTCCAATAAATTATCTTCAATCCAATCTTTGGGAATACCATTTATTTCCTCTCAGAACTGACAAATACACAAAATTATTTAAATTTACTATCTAACAAAAAATAAACAGTTCAGTTCAGTCACTGAACTGTCATGCTGACTCTTTGCAACCCCCATGGACTGCAGCATACCAGGCTTCCCTGTCCATCACCAACTCCCAAAGTTTACCCAAACTCATGCCCATCAAATCGTTAATGCCACCCAAACATCTCATTCTCTGTCGTCCCTTCTCCTCCTGCCCTCAATCTTTCCCAGCATCAGGATCTTTTCCAATGAGTCAGTTCTTCACATCAGGTGGCCAAAGTATCAGAGTTTCAGCTTCAGCATCAGTCGTTCGAATAAATATTCAGGACTGATTTCCTTTAGGATTGACTGGTTGGGTCTCCTAGCAGTCCAAAGGACTCTCAAGAGTCTTCTCCAATACCACAGTTCAAAAGCATCAATTCTTCAGTGCTCAGGTTTCCTTATAGTGCAACTCTCACATCTATAAATGACTAATGGAAAAACCAAAGCTTTGACGAGATAGACCTTTGTTGGCAAAGTAATGTCTCTGTTTTTTAATACGCTGTCTAGGTTGGTCATAGCTTTTCTCCCAAGGAGCAAGCATCTTTTCATTTCATGGCTGCAGTCACCATTTGCAGTGATTTTGGAGCCCAAAAAAATAAAGTTTCTCATTGTTTCCATTGTTTTCCCATCTATTTGCCATGAAGTTACGAGACCAGATGCCATGATCTTCATTTTTTGAATATTGACTTCTAAGCCAACTTTTTCACTCTCCTCTTTCACTTTCCTCAAGAGGCTCTTTAGTTCTTCTTTGCTTTCTGCCGTAAGGGTGGTATCATCTGCATATCTGAGGTTATTGATATATCTCCTGGCAAGCTTGATTCCAGCTTGTGCTTCATCCAGCTCAGCGTTTCTCATGATGTACTCTGCATAGAAGTTAAATAAGCTGGCTGACAATATACAGCCTTAATGTACTCCTTTCCCAATTTGGAATCAGTCTATTGTTCCATGTCCAGTTCTAACTGTTGTTTCTTGACCTGCATACAGATTTCTCAGGAGGCAGGTAAGGTGGTCTGGTATTCCCATCTCTTGAAGAATTTTCCACAGTTTATTGTGATCCACACAGTCAAAGGCTTAGGCATAGTCAATAAAGCAGAAGTATATGTTTTTCTGGAACTCTCTTGCCTTTTCAATGATCCAACAGATGTTGGCAATTTGATCTCTGGTTCCTCTTTTTCTAAATCCAGCTTGAACATCTGGAAGCTTTTGGTTCACATACTGTTGAAGTCTGGCTTAGAGAATTTCGAGCATTACTTTGCTAGCGTGTGAGATGAGTGCAATTGTGTAGTAGTTTGTGCGTTTTTTGGCATTGCCTTTCTTTGGGATTGGAATGAAAACTGACCTTTTCCAGCCCTGTGGCCACTGCTGGCATATTGAGGGCAGCACTATTTAACAGCATCTTCTTTTAGGATTTGAAAAAGCTCAACTGGAATTCTATCACCTCCACTAGCTTTGTTCATAGTGATGCTTCCTAAGGTCCACTTGACTTCACAACTCCAAGATGTCTCACTCTAGGTGAGTGATCACACCATCATGGTTATTTGGTCCATTGAAGATCTTTTCTGTGTAGTTCTTCTGTGTATTCTTGCCACCTCTTCTTAATATCTTCTGCTTCTGCTAGGTCCATACCATTTCTGTCCTTTATTATGCCCATCTTTGCATGAAATGTTCCCTTGGTATCTCTAATTTTCTTGAAGAGATCTCTAGTCTTTCCCATTCTTTTGTTTTCCTCTATTTCTTTGCATTAATTGCTGGGAAAGGCTTTCTTATCTCTCCTTGCTATTCTTTGGAACTCTGCATTCAAATGGGTGTGTGTTTCCTTTTCTCCTTTGCCTTTAGCTTCTCTTCTTTTCTCAGCTATTTGTAAGGCCTTCTCAGACAAATATTTTGCCTTTTTGCATTTCTTTTTCTTGGGGATGGTCTTGATCACTGCCTCCTGTGCAGTGTCACAAACCTCCATCCATAGTTCTTCTGGCACTCTATCAGATCTAATCCCTTGAATAATAATAGCTAGCAATCATTAAAAGTTTTTTATATGACAGATTCTATGCTGACTAGTTTACATATGTTTTTTTCATTTAATCCTCACACAAAAATATTAGTTCCATGGACGTGAGGAAGTTGGAGTGATTATATCTTAACAATAATCTAGTCTTACATAGCAACAATAGTATTTTTACATGAGGATTATTCTATGCTGACTAGTTTACCTATGCTATTTTTCATTTAATCCTCAAAAGGAATACGGTTGTTGCTATTAGTATTATTGCTATGTTAGACTAGATTATTAAGACATATTTGCTCCATCTTTCTCACTTCCATGGGACTAATAAGCTACTTAGCATGCATGCATGCACTGTGGAGAAGAGTATAGAGGTTCCTTAAAAAACTAAAAATAGAGCTACCATAAGACCCTACAGCCCACTCCTGGGCATATATCCAAAGAAAAACATGATCTGAAAGGATACATGAACACCAATGTTCATTTCAGTATTGTTCAAAATAACAAAGACATGGAAACAACTTATATGTCCAACAGAGGAATGGATAAAGAAGATGTGGTATGTGTATACAATGGAATATTACTAAGCCATTAAAATGACAAGGGCATTTGCAGCAACATGGACGAACCTAGAGATTATATTGAGTGAAATAAGTCATAAAAGGAGAAATATCATATGACATTCCTTATATGTGTAATCTAAAAATAAATGATACAAATGAAGTTACTTACAAAAGAGAAAGAGACTCACAAACTTAGAACATGAACTTCTGGTTGCTAGTGGGAAGGAAGGAGGAAGGGATAATTAGGGAGTTGGGGATGGACATGCACACACTGCTATATTTAAAATGGGTAACCAAGGGCCTACTGTATAGCACAGGGAACTCTGCTCAACGTTATGTGGCAGCCTAGATGGGAGGGGAGTTTGGGAGAGAATGGATACATGTATATGTATGGCTGAGTCCCTTCACTGTTCGCCTGAAACTACCAGAACATTTTTAATTGGCTATACCCAATACAAAATAAAAAGTTTTAAAACAAAATTTAAAAAGTTATCCTCTAGTAAAAGGAAGTTACTAACTATTAAAACATTGATCTGCAGAAACAACTTACCCCAAGGGACATTTCCCAACTGCCATTTAGATGAAACATAAACTCATTAACATAATATATGAGCCTTCATAACTTGGCCACTGCTCGCATCTTTATTCTCCCATCTGGCACCTTCCCTACTTCCACCCATCACTTGAGTCACACAAAATTATTAGTAGCTAGCTGTGTATGCCATACCACCTTCCTTTACACATACTGTTCTCTCAGCCTGAAAAGTTTTTCCCCTTCTTATTCCCGAACTCCTCCAGTATCATCTTACTCTAATTTCTGCTGGCTGAGTCTGGTGCCCTTGTTCAGTGTTCTGTGCATGTCTATGCTCTCTATGTCATAGTCATTTTAGCACTAAATTTAACTGACTTCCTTGAGGGTCAGTAATTTGCTTTCTGTTCATCACCATATTCCCATTGTAATAACCTGACACATAGTAGGCTCTAAAATGTTCACACAATTATTTTAGAAAGTTATAAACTATCCAGTTGCATTGGAAGAAATAGTGCATTGGTGACTAACAGAAAAGGGAACTGGGGAGTAAGAGTTTATCAGTCTTAATTCAACACTATCTAGATAGAAAAGTTCTTTGATTTCTGGGTCTTGATAAACATCCCTTGCATAGAGAAAAGGAATCTATCAGGCTGCCTTAGCTTGAGGTACATATTCCTTAAGAATATCTAACCCTCTTTGTCCAATTCTTTGCTAACTAAGCAACCTGTGCTAAATTGGTTTCCTGAGTGGAAATAATGTTGGTGACAGCAGCTCAAGATGTGGGTGCAGGGAAATGCGAATAGTAAAAACAATGTCTTATTCTAGAGCCAAGCACACTTTATGGAAATAGGTTAGCAAGGATCTATTTCTAGAATTTAATCTGCTTTGAAAGAATGAACTAAAAATTTACTGTAGGATTTCCAAAGAAAGGAATAAATCATGACCTATAAAAAGTCCACCAAGAGACTGTCCCCTCACCCCAGGAGGCCTGGCCTGAAACAACCAGCAGATGTCTTTGGATATCTCTGTCCCTACAGTACTCTACAGTGGTAGCAACTGCTAGGGGAGAGAAAAGCTAGAAAAATCAGACTAGTGGGATAGCAAACCCAGATGCTATCTCCCTGTTGCTAATGGTAACAGGATTAGACTAGATGAGAACTGTAATTAGGCTCTTGGCTTTTATATCCGACATGTTTACAGCCATCGTGCTATTTTGGGGCTCTTACATAACATTTATATCTGATGCTATAATAGGCATTTTTGTGATTCTACTTTCTTCCTGTTCAATCTAAGTAGCTCCATCATGCAAGCACTTCTTTCCTCATCCAAGTCAGGACCTGCAACATCCCACTCATACATGTATGCTCTGTAAATATCAGTATTTTCACCTTAACTTATTAATGAACACAATTGCTTTCTCTTAATTCTATGCTTCTTATTCATTTGGTTAATTTTTCTATTTATATACATCAGAGGTCAGTAGCCATATGCCAAATCTGCCCCACAGTCCTACTTTCATATGAACTGAAAATGGTTTTTACATTTCTGAAGTGTCGTAAAACTACAAACACACACACACAAAGGGCAATATTCAGCAAAGTCTCTTAGTGACCCACAGATGCTAAAATATTTGCTATTGGGCCAGAGACAAAAAATGTTTACCAATATTTGCTCTTCATTAGTGCTGTCCATTACAGATCATAAGTCTGTAACACAACAAAGGCTCATTTATCAAGCATCTAATGATTGGTGTTGGGGAGAGGGAACTTCCCCCTCTACCCATCTTGAGTTCTTGTGGCTGGAATAACAAGAAAACTGACACAGATAAACAGGAGAAAAACAAATTTAACTTGTGTGCACAAAGGCCTCACAGAAATGGAACTTAAAAAGTGGGCAGAGCAGGCAGTTTTTTATATTTTTAGACAAAAAAAAATAAATTTGTGAGGAATTGGCAAGACAAGGAAACTTGGGTTTGGGGTACTTAGTGAAGAATCTAAACAGAGTTTGGGTTTAGGGTAGTAAATTAAAATAACAAAGTTCATTTATACAGGCTTCTTAGCCCCCAATTCCCCATCTCTCGGGAAAAGTGGATCCTTCTTTTAATACTCTAGATGCATGGAGGGCATCTTTCTCCTGGGTGATTTATTTCCCACTTTCAGGGAGACAGAGAAGGGTCAGAGTTTTCTTCTTTAACTGGCTATTTCTCAGTGCAAGTAACTGTTAAGTAACTTACAGTTCAAAATAATCAATATGCCACTGTGGAATATTTGGGGGAGTCTTGTTCTGAGCCACAACATGATGATAAAAATGATTAATATTTATAGTGTGCTTACCTTTTGCCAGAAACTATGCTAGGCATTTTACATAGATTATATCAGTTAACTTTCAGGAACACTCTTTGAGGACAGTACTATAATATCCTTATTTACAGATGTGCAAAGTTTAAATCACTTGCCCCAAAGCCACACCTATAGAAAGCTGCATAGCCTGGATTCAATCCACACAGTCCAGTTAAAGAATCCAAGTTACAATACATCCCAGAATCATAACACCTTAGAGTCAATACACAATCTCCTTTATAATAATCTAGCAAAGGATTATCTGCCTTCTGGTCATCCACACTGAGGTGAAGTATGCCATCACTGGACAGTTGTAAATTTGGAAGTCTTGCACATTTTAAGATGAAACCTCAAGATGACTTGCATCCCTTAGTCTTATGTCTTATTTCTTTCCTCTGGACCATAAGACTAAATTTATAACCTTTATTTCATGTCCTTTATTTCAGGATAACTCACTCACATCTTTCCAAAGTTGTATTTCATCCCACGCATCCTCCCAAAACTTTTCACACAATTTTCATTATTTTTGATTTAATGGAATTTCAAGACCTTCTCACAACCCAAGTCATACTCCTTGGTTAGGACTACATCTTAGTGTATGTTGAGGCATACTGAGAACTGTAAAATACCAGTATCTCCAATGTTCTCTAGCTACCTGGATGGAGTCAACATTCACTAAACACACCATTCTCTTTCATGACTTAGGCTTTTGTATATACTTTTTATCTCTATTAAAAAAAAAGTCTTTCCCCTTTCCCTTATAGATCAAACTTCTAATCACCTTTCAAAACAACTGTATCTGTGTTTTAACCAGACTCTTGTTAATTCCTCTCTAGTAAATGTGCCACATGGCATTGTATTTATTAACTATCTCACATACAAGTTTCGGCCTTGTTAACAGAAAAGACTGTGTCTTATTCATTTTTGTATGAATAAATACACTTATGAATCAAGAATGGATACTACCACAAACGTGGTTGTAAGATGATAATGGTCTGAGGATCTAATATATAACAAGATGACAATAGTTGATAACACTATATTGTATAATTAAATTTTGCCAAGAGATTAGAACCTAAATGTTCTCACTGGAAAAAAAGAATGACAAATACGTAAGGTGTTCATTAGCTCTTTCACAAAACATATGTACACATGACGTACACTTTAAATGTCTTACAACCTTATTATCAGTTATACTTCAAAAAAGAGTAAAGAATGCCTATTAACGTCTGCATCCACAGTCTGTCCATGTTATTTAGGCAGCCAATGTCAAACCTACATAAGGAAACCCTAAAACTGAGATATCTAGGATTTGTAAAACCAGTAATTACAATTTATAAAATTATCATAGTTGACATTCTTTGAGTTGAGGTGTTGTAAATATTCAATTAAATACAGGTCATTATTTTGAGATATGATTTACTCAAGTTGACACAGGAAAGAATCCCAAACTCCTAGGTTCCCAGATCCTAATGCTGTAGTTTTAGTCTGGTAAACAAGAATTCAGACTATAAAAACACCCATCCACTTATTTAAAATGTTTTTACCCATTTAGGAGCTTGAAAAATCAAGTATTTTAGAGTCAAAAAGAAAAAAATCACTCAAGATACATCAACCCTCTAGAATTTCTTTGCCTATGAAGCCTGATACCCACCTCATTTTGTTTTCATAGAACAAGCAGCCTTTGCCATTAAATTGATGAATGTAACTTGGAAAGAAAAACACTGGGAAAATATTGAGATATGATTAATCTTCAAAAATGCCCTAAAATCCTTTAAGATCTCATGCTCTACCAACTGAGCTAGTCAGGCTACCCTCTAATACTTTAAGATGGACACTCTTTAAGAACTTTCAGAGTTTGCGTGTCATGACTAAAAAATCCTTTTGAACACACAGCCGTATCATCATTCCCGGCTTCCCTGGCATTTCAACATGGCCACATGACGTAGTTCTGGCTTGTGAAATGGGGGTGGGAACTATGCTCATCGTGTTCGTGCATGCTACATTGCTTCAGTCATGTCTGACTCTTTGAGACCCTATGGATTGCAGCCCTCCAGGCTCCCGTGTCCACGAGATTCTCCAGGCCAAAATTCCTGGAGTGGGCTGCCATGCCCTCCTCTGGGGGGATCTTCCTGATCCAGGGATGAAACCTGCATCTCTTAAGTCTTGTATTGGCAGGCAGGTTCTTTACCATTAGCGCCACCTGGGAAGCCCCACGTCGTCTAGACCTGGCCAATAGTAACTTTTTGCAAGTGACCCCCTTCTTTATTACCCTTTTTGCTGGTTAGAATGGAAATTATCCAGCAGATGACCGTAAGAGTCTCCTCCAACCTCCTGCTGAAGATGGCAAATGGTGGAATGACACGATGAAAGAAGCCTAAATTCTTCAGTTAATTCTGGAGTGAAAACAACCTAACTATGTACATCTCCATCAGCCTTTGACACAAAAAAGAAACAAATGCTTATAATGTATAACCCCTGAGATTCCAGAGTTTATCTGTTACAGCAGCTAGTGTTAACTAATGCAAGGACAGAACAGCTTGTAGAATTTCCCAGCAAATGAAAAGATCTCCATAGTTTTTTATGAACATTTAAATAGAATTAGAGGTTGAAATAATATATTGCAGTCTATATCAAAGAGTCAAGGTGTTTATAGTGTTTTTCATGCAAAAGCATCCCAATAAGAGTACTACCTGAAGTATAAAACAATCTTTAATCTTTAGTATTTAAATGTGAATGACTCTATTGACTCATCATTCCAAATTGCAGCACCCTTGAAACTAAAAGAATTTACTTCTTGGTTGGTATTTGTTGATACAGGCCTACTGATGTGTCTTTTTTTTTAATATTCAGCAGCTGAAAAATCTTGAGCAATAACTACAATCCTACTGAGATAATACCTTTCTCCAAATACATGACCTCAATTGCAAAACTCACTGGGTCTATCCAAAGTAATTTAAAAATCAATCTGATCTATAACAAGAAGTCAACAAAATTCCTGAAAAACTTAAATAGCACAATCAACTCCCTCTGGGTTAAACATTTCAATAGCAAAAGTTGTGTACGAGGAGGAGCTGCAAAGAAAACTTATGAAATGGTCCAAAGCGGGGAAAGAAACTTAAATAAGAACAGAGTTGCTTCCATATTTTAGTGGCTTGATATTATTATCATTCCTTCATTCAAGAAACATTTATTGAGAACATGCAATGTGCCAGGCTCTGTTACAGCAATATGATGGATATAAAATCAGCTCCTAATTTCCAGGATGTATAAAAGATAAAAACATAAGCAAAGAATTATTTTTATTCAGTTCTGAAGTCCAAAATATTTTTTAATATTTTTTTAAAAAGTCTAAAATATTTGTGCATGATATCATAGAAAAATGAAGCCAAGTCCAATCTCACTGCTAACAAAGCAACTTTTGAAAATGTCAATATATTGTGGATAGGATTAGATGATATATGAAGGAGAGAATAATATGCCACCTAGGAAAAGATTCAACAATACAAGAAGAGAATAAATATTTATAAGGTAAATGATATATATCTTAATTTTGCCAAATTTCAGATGATAGTATGTCTTACGTCAGCTCCTCCAGAAAGCAGAACTTAAGAGCTATTAAAGGACTGATACTTTCTTTAGAAGATAGAAGCCCTTTATTTAGGGGGAGCAGTGAGGGGAAATGGGAAGGTGAGCAAAGAAATATGCAAAGCAGTGCAGTGTAGTGCATAATTACACCAGCTTCATGAAGAGCCCTAAGGTCTTCACCTTAGAGCCCTAGGTCTCTCACCACAGGGTATTTATTACTTTGGAAGATTTGCAGAAAGAAATCATACCACAGTGTAGTTCACTGAGTTGTGGTTATTCAGTTGCTAAGTCATTCTGACTCTGCAATCCCATGGACTGCAGCACGCCAGGCTTTCCCGTCATTCACTATGTCTCTGAGTTTGCTCAAACTCAAGTCCATTGAGTCAATGATGCCATCTCATCCTCTGATGCCCTCTTCTTCTCCTGCCCTCTGTCTTTCCCAGCATCAGGGTTTTTTCCAGTGAGCCAGCTCTTTGCATTGGATGACCAAAGTATTAGAACTTCAGCTTCAGCATCAGTCCTTCCAATACCAATAAACACTCAGAGTTGGCTTCCTTTAGGATTGACTTGTTTCATCTCCTTCCTGTTAAGGGGACTCTCAAGAGGCTTCTCCAGCACCACAGTTTGAAAACATGTTAGTGTCTGCCTGGTACCTCACCTCGGTCTCCCATCTCACTTTCACACAGAGCTAATTCCTCCACAGTTCTGTGTCATGTCCTACAGTTCCCAGTGGCTGCTTCAGAAGCCATGCCCAGACTCTCTCTGTGTCATTTCATCTAAGCCTGGGAAGTCAAAAGTAGCTCAGGACACATAGGATTGGCAAGAAAGACTTACAGGAATATAAGCCTGGAGGTCCAACCTTTTAGGGTTGTTGTGAGGATGTGAAGTTATGTATAGAGTGTCTGTCATAATAAGCATGCAAAAAATGCTAAGAGCTCCAACCTGAGAAAGACATTTAGGGGAGTAGGAGTAATATCACTGGCAAAAGAACAGGTTTCTGGGAGGATCATCACTGAGCTTCCAACTTCTTCAAGTACCTGCCTCTATATACCAGAGTCCCACAGTAACACTCTGATTCAGTCAATGTTGCTAGCTTCTCCTGTCAGCATGTGCCAAGTCTTTCCCCATTCAACTCTGTATTACCATCCCATTCTTTTTTTTCTGATCACTTACAGTTTATTAAAATTAAAACTTCTCTCTTGAAACTGTTAAGAGAGTGAGAAGACAAGCCACACATTGGAGGAAGATATCTGGAAAACTCGTATCTGATAAAAAAAAAAAAAATGAAACCAAAATATACCCCAAAAAGTCTTAAAACTCAACCACAGAAAAATAGACAACTCAAATAAAAAGTTGGGGAAATATTTGAACATCTTCCCCAAAATATATACAGACAGTAAATAAGCATATGAAAAGTTGTCCAATATTGTATGCCATTATTACCACCCTGTTCTGTCTTAACCGATTCTTTAATCAGTTTGGTAAACAACCATTCCAGCTGCAATGACTCCCAAGGTACAATCACTTGTAAGATAGTCTCATAAAAAGCTCAGCTCTGCTGAACATTTGGAATGGGGTTGGCAGGAGGGCTCAGCAGTGGCCTGACCCCAGAGTCTTAACAACTTGGGGTAAGATTACTCTGCAACAAGCCACTACCTATTCCTGGATTGCTCTACACTGATACAGGCACAGTGCCATGCATCAGGCCACAGCAGAGGAGATGTGAGCATCTCAACTCAAGACGGGGATGGAATACCTCTTAAGGCAACCCTTGTGGCTCTTCAAAGCAAAATTATCCACCCGAGCTGCTTACTCCATACTGTCTTATTAGGGTGTCAATCCTCTAGGACTCGGGGCCCAGAGGGATGAGGCCACTTTGTTTCCTATTTACTCCAAAGACCATGCAAGACATTTGAAAACTGCCTCTCCACCTTCCACAATCAGAAAAACACGGGGACTGATAAAATGTTCACCAGTCACAGTGCGGAAGGCTCCCTTGCTTCTCTCCAGCTCACACCCCACCTGACTTCTCTGTCAGTTCCCAGCTATGTCCTGTCTCACTCAGGAGATGATTTTGACCCCAATTCAAACTAGGAAAAACTTTAAAGGATCAAATTACTGCTCAGCACTTATTACTTGGGCATGAGCTTTAAACAAGGTTAACAGAAAAGAGTACATTTTTTTTTACCTGTGAATCTAGTCAGATATATCTACAACATAAACTATTATTATGCAACAGATAACTTTTTCTAATTAGAAACAGAAAACTGTTTCTAATTAACTGTTTCTAAAGTGGTATACTCAATTTCACTAGTTAATTTAATATTACTTCTATTTATAAATAGTCCTTCATTAACTAGAAGGATTGAGTTCTATAATCTAAGTATTAATTTGAGCATCCTGACGTTTAGTTATTTGGGCCTTTGGTTGGCCAGAGTTCTAAGAATTATATTTCAGAATATCTGGTACTGTTTTCTACCAGGTAGGAGCAATGTTGGCATTGAGACACTATCTTGAAACTTCAAAGTGGCAAAATAATGGGGCAGGAGGAGTGTACAGATAGCAAGAAAGAGGAGGAACAAGTGTATATTACAGATGACGCAACAGAATATGAACCAAAAAAACCTTTCTTTTTCCTGTGCCTATTTCCTGCTCTCAGCCAATGCCTGAGAAGTGCAAACGTTAAAGGGGATACAACTAGGGACTTAAGCAGCCAGAATGAACTTAGTTCTATCTACACAGAAGGCCTTCCCACTACATTCATGGGAAACTCTGCTTTACCAGGGGAAAAAAAGAAACAAGACAAAATACAACTGGGTTTTCATTTCTTCAGTACCACTTTAATGCATTGAGTTGAACTATTCAAGACACAGGGGATAAAATGATAAACAAAATAATGGTTCTTACCTTCCTACAATTTATGATCTTATGGGAGAAACAAAAATAATCAAATGCATACATAAATAAATGAAAACTACAGTAAGTGCAATGTAGAAAAGGTAAAATACACCACAACTGGGGAACATGACCATTTGTGGGTTATCAGGAAAGGCTTCCCTGCTCCCAGGTGAGAGCTAAAGAATGAATAACAATTTTCAAGGTGAAAGATGGCAGATGGGCAGAATGAAGACAGAAGAATCACATTCCAGGCAGGGAAAAGGGAAGCAACATGTTTCTGTTGAAGATCTGATGAGTGCCAGTGGCCTAAGAGTGAGAGAAGAGCATGTGATAAAGCAGAAGGAGGAGCCACACATTTTGACCTTGATTGGAAAAGAATGCAAAACCATTTAAGTGTTTAGTATTAATCCTTTACTCTAGCTAAAAATCACTGAGCAACCAGCACTCCACCTTCACCATCTGTGAATACAAAGAACTGAAAAGAATCAACATCCATAGAAACCTCTAAAATAAATCACAGGAGCCCCAAGTTGGGAGGTAGAAGGGACCACAGCTCTTAAAGAAGCCTGATGATATGGTTCTATGCCTGCAAAATATTTGTTTCTCCAGTATATAGTAGACCCTAAGCTAGAAGAAAATGAAAGGAGAATTCAAGGATCTTCTCTCAAGAATTGTAAGTTCCTATCAAAAGAAAATACTGTGACTGCTAAAATAGTGGTAGGTATTAGATGCAATCAGAATATGGTCTCTTTCCCTTCCTCTTTTTCCTTCCTAAGGGAGAAGAACTGCACATTTAGGCAGCTGTCATGCACTTTCCAATATTTCTAGGGACTCAATAAAGAATGAATAAACAGTAATGGAAGCATAATTTAATTTGAGTGGATTATCAATAACCTGCAGTTTTATAAAATGTATAGTTTTAAGGTCAGCTGTATATGAAATAAACCAGCTTATTGGCATCCCTAAATGATCACTGAATCAGAGAACTAATTCTTCCCATGGTCGATGAAGTCCTGGTAGACAGAAAGGCTAATGCAGCTTTTCAGGACAGCCAAATCAATCCCCCAAAATTATGGTTTGAGAACTGGAGGCTCTGGCTCAATATTAGTCAAGTGCTTAAAAAACATAATCAAGTACCAGAAGCCCAGCAGACTTGTGATATAAATAGTCGACAATGCTAATGAGTAGGAAGAGGATGGAAGTCCATTTTTTAATACACTGGGAAAGCAGCACAGAAAAGAAATCAGGCAGCTTTACCTTGGCAAAGTTCTCATCTTTCAATATCTTTGAACTGATAAAATATTTCCTGAAATATACTTGGTTGACATACAAGGAGAGAGAAAAACAAGATAAATATCAAATCAACTGGACTAGAAAAGAATAGAGACGGAAAAATTGGGGCAGAAAGCAAACAGAAGAAAAATTTCTAAGAAAAATAACTTCATGATTCCAAAAGTAAAGGTAGACCATAAGAAAACATGAAAGCTGAACATGGTTGGGGTATCTTTACCTTCTACCTCCTTCCCTCCCCACTCCTGGTGCACCACCCCTTCTGGCCTCCCTCTAAACACTTCTGCCAACTAGGGCACACTGTTGAGATGAAGAATCCATGACAGGGGACTGCCCTGGTGGGCCAGTGGCCGGTACTCCACGCTCCCAATGCAAGGGGCCCAGGTTCAATCCCTGGTCTGGGAACTAGAGCCCACATGCCACAGCTAAGACCCAAGGCAGTCAAACAAATACAAATAAACATTTTTTTAAATCCATGTCAATTATAAAAATATTAAAGTTTATCACATCATGAAAATGATTACATGATAATTTACCACTGTTTATTTTACCCACAAATAAAGCCATCATTAACAAAAGCAACACAAGTTAATCTCCACTATTCTGTTGATGACAGCAAGTTATTTCCAACAAGAAACAAACGACTAATTACATTTTGATATTTTAAATAAAAAATGCTATTTTTCTAATGACTCTAACTTAATGATCTGTTTCTTTTTATACACCCCTACTTCAGGATAACACACAGCTAGGCAATTCCTTTAAGCCCAAAATAAAACCATGTAATATGTTATTTCTTAGTCCCAAGCCACAAAGGCTTATAACTTTAAAAAGTAATGGAAAAAATTCAAGAGTGTTTTAAAATCTCTCCTTTTCCCAAAACTAAGCTGGAAAACAGCAATGTCCCTTCCAAATCCATCCGAAACTATTAACACTGAAGGTTACCAATAGTGAACTTGGAGCATATTCGTATCAGCCATTAACTCTATGAAATGTTATAAGTACTTCCTTCATTGTGATTTTCTTCACTGCTTTCAATGTGCTGTGCTTGGTCGCTCAGTCGTGTCCGACTCTTTGCGACCCCATGGACTGCAGCCCACCAGTCTCCTCTGTCCATGGGGATTTTCCAGGCAAGAATACTGGAGTGGGTTGCCATGCCCTCCTCGGCTTTAAATAGTACAAATATTTATTCAATAATTCTGGGACCTTGTCATATCAATGTTTATTAGGGCAACATGATACAATCTATTTAAACACTGACCACTGTATTTTAAAGAAAAGCCTCTTAAGGTGAAGTTTCAGTGATTTGTGTGAATTATGAAGTTTGTGTTGTAAGGAGCTATCATCTGTAAGTAAAGCTCTGTAGAGAAGATAAATGAAACACAATAGTTTAGACATTTTTAAGGAAGCAGCAACCAAAGAGTTCTGATAAGAGAGTTCACAGAGGCACCATTCATGGAGAAAGTCTGGTTTGCATTCAATAGCACAAATAGCATACTCAGGACACTTTAACTCTGTTTGGACTGTCTAGCTCTGAAGTAGTACAGCTTTAAAACACTATGTGTCTTTGAGGATCTCAACCGCAGCTTGAAATCCAGAGAGTCTACAACCATTAATTTTGTTCATGTGTAATTAGTGGTGACTTTAAATCGTTCCTAAGTCAAAATTTACAGCTTTACAATATTAGTTGTGGGGAGGGGGGGACAAAAACATCATTTGGGGGTAGGGGGTAGTCAGTCATAGTTCATTCCATGGGGAAAGCCCAGGGCACTGATGTACATAGATGTTCTTAGACCATGTTCTGAGAGCTTCTCATATATTTTACAGCTGCCTGAACAAAGAAGCCATGTACTACCAGCCCATGCCACCTTACAGAATGACTCTTGAGCCCATAGACACCTTATCATAAACTGTGACCAAAATATCTGGGAAAGAGTCAAAAGAATGAAGACATATAGGATCATTAGCACTGCTTAGGAAAAGAAAAGTCCTTAGATTGTTTATAGTCCAGCTGCCAAGATTTATAGATAACAAATCTGAAGCTCAGAGAAATTAAACACTTGTCAAAATTTTCAGAATTTATAAATATCAGAGGTAAGCTAAGAATTCAGATCCATCCTACTCTTGATTCAGCATTTGTACTTCCATTAGATGCAGTCTCTCAATAAAAAAATATATTTATTCATTCAATAGAAGCTGGTTGAGAAGCACAGAAATTATAGCAGTGAATGAAAAAAAGACAGATGCAGTCCCTACTCTAATGAAAAAGTGTGTTAGTCGCTCAGCCACGTCTGACTCTTTATGACCCCATGGACTGTAGCTCGCCAGGCTCCTCTGTCCTTAGGATTCTCCAGGCAAGAATACTGGAGTGGGTTGCCATTCCCTTCTCCTGGGGATCTTCCTGACCCAGGGATCAAACCTAGGTTTCCCACATTACAGGTAGATTCATTACCATCTGAGCCACCAGGATACCTAGATACCTAAGTGCCTACATTCTAATGGAGCTTACATTCATATGTGAGAGCAAAAAAATACAAGAATCATATAAAATAAATTAATATATATGATATGTATCCAGTGGTGATAAGTGCTCTGGAAAAAATAAAATAGGGTAAAGGGATTAGGAATTAAAAAAAATACTATTTTATATCAAGTGGTCAATCATGAGGTGAAATGTGGGCAGACATCTGAAGAAAGAAATGGAGGTAAGTCATATAATTATCCAGAGGTAAAGTATTTCAGGAAAAGAAAAGAGAAAGAGAAAACACGCTAGGAAAAGAATCCTTTATTGCTTGTTCAAGAGTCATCAAAAAAGCCAGAGAGGCTACAGAGAGTTTTTAAGTCTAAAAAACTGGAATAACTGAGTAGCTATTTATTAAAATGGAGACGACAGTGGGAGAAGCAAGTCTGGAGCAGAGCATGAAGGATGCAGTATGAGACATGGTAAATTTCAGATGTACCATACTGGACTTCCATCAATAGCTATAGAAAATCTTTCTCTTTCTCGCCTCTCGTCCCTTACTCTCTCTCTCTCACCTCCAGGGCTTTGACCTAATGTTAGCATTTGCCCCTCTTCCCACCATAACCACCATTAACACTCTGCTAAAATACAGCCAGCTGAAATATTAGCTCCAAAGGATCCCTTTCCTGACTAGGTAAAGTAGGGTAACATCTTGTGTTTCCCTTCAAAGTATTTGTGGCACATATAATTATTTGTTCAACTTCTATCTCTCTGCCTGTTAGACTGTAAGCTCCATGAGGATAGCTTTATATCCCTGTCATCATTACACCCTTAACTCTTACTACACAGTGGGCATTCAGGATGTAGGCATTGAGTTGATTTTAATACCTATTTTAGCTTCACGATTTTTATGCAAAATTAAGGAAAGAATGAAATCATCTGATTACTGATGCATTATCATTTTTAAAACTCCAAACTCTAGATTTTTAAAAAAACAGTTTTAACAATTTCTAATATACTTTAAAAGTGCTGACTAAAGGAAAAAAGTACAAAAGAAACTTAGAAGTTTGTTTTATTTCTGAATAATGCAGGACACAGAGAAATGAAATGTAAGGAACTGCTGGTGTACCTGAAGAAGGAAGAAAAAAGAGAAGCAAAATTTTTTCATTCGTCATATTCTGCTCAAATTCTTATACACAAACCCCTATTTCCACCAGGTGGTTTTCAACAATGTAGAAGCACTGCTCTTTTCCATGAATACTAATATTAGTACACCTAAAATAAATCACTGACAGGTAAGATGACAAAACATATGTTTTCTATATAAGACATGGTGCCTGTCTGCATTCAGCTTACAAGCTAGTATGTCAGAAAGATTTAAAATGAACACAAAAATAAACCCATAAAATTGGCAACTCACTTCATCTTCCAAGCTTGTAGGTTCTGTTTTCTGAAGATCTGAACCTAAATGTTAAGTATATTGCCAAGGTCTACAAACATGTGGCACTGGTTTCCACCAGGAAGTCACAAGCTCTTTTCCTAACAATGCTAATATCTCCAAATGCACTAATAGATTTCTCATTAGAAGAGTCTGCTGCTCAAAAAATAAATAAATAAATAAGGCATATAAATACTTAATATATCTTTCTCTTGGAGAATAAAGATACATATTCACTTCTAAAGATTTTGAAGACAATAAAACCTTTTAACTGTACTGAACCCACTGTTGCACAGAAAATGGATTAATTGTTCATAATTAACAATAAATCCATTTTCACACAAACCAGCTATTAAAATCTCATATGACACTCATGTGTATCCACAGGCTTTAAGAAATGCTGGCTTCAACTATAGCCATGATTTGCATAGTTTGACATACAAACTTTTATTTTCATCCTTTATTAAAATAAAGAAATAAATGAAAGGCAAAAATATAGCTATTCATTGAATCAACTGAAAAAATCTTGAACAGCTGAATAAGAGAGGAAGTCCTAAAGGCTAGGACACTGAAGTAAATAACACATACTGGCCTCAACTATTATTATTAACAGTTTAATTTATCCTGAATTTTATTTCCAAGCACAATTAAAATACATCTATATCACCCTTGGAGATATTCTGACTTTGATCTGGTATGTACCCTTTTGGATAATTATTTTCAAATATAGTGTTCATTATAATTACCTGGAATGGTCATTCAAAATGCAATTTCCTGGGATTCAACCAAAGTTACTGAATCACAATTCATCGGTGTAAGATTCAAGATTTTGCATTTTTTAGCAAACAGCCTATGTGTCCACCAACAGAGGAATGGATAGAGAAGTTGTAGTATATATACATACAATGGAATACCACTCACCCATGAAGACTAATGAAAGTTTGCCATCTGCAACCACGTATTAGTGAATACTACAAAAAGAAACAGATTCACAGCTATAGAGAACAGACTAGTAATGATCAGTAGGGAAAAGGAAGTGGGGAGGGGTATATAGGGGTGGGAATTAAAGAGTACCAACTATTATATATAAAACAAGCTACAAGAACATATTGTACAAACAGGGAATGTAGCCAATATTTTATAACTATAAATGAAGTACAACCATTAAAAATTATGAATCACTATATCATACATGTGTAACTTACATAATATTATACATCAACCACACTTCAAATTTTTAAGACTAGAAACACCCTAGATGATTCAAGAAATTCTGTCTCTAAAACTTTAATCTCTTTGGGTCAAAACCATTATTTCAGGTGCTTTCAGATAACAGGAGTTGTCTCCTATCATAACTCCAGATTGTCTAAATCCATCTGCTTATGCTGATTAAGCTCAATAAAGGAGAAAGTCTAGATTAGCCATTCCAGGTGTTTTACACTAAGAAGATAATATTTCCTCTAATATATTGGCTTCTTCTTACTCCATACACCCAAAACAAAAGAGAAAAAGTAACACTCTGACACTCTCTTTTAAATCATTGGCAAGAAACTACATGTCTCTTTTTGCCATCAGAAGAGAGTATTTTTCCACTTTCAAAAGGAATTTAAGTTTCCCCTCCATATAGTATCCATTCAGACTCTAGCTTTGACACTGATGGTTTAGGTTGCCTTTAGGAACTAAATTTCCAGTTAGTCTCTGTCAAAAATACCTGCTGGAACAGTATGAAATGTGTCCAAGCAGAACCTTCTATGCCTCCAATCCTACTACACTGTTTCATTCTGCTATTTAAACTCTATTACGTTAACTCTGAATACATTTTATTTCTCCTGTTTGATCCTTCTGTTTATCCTTTGATATACCCACCAGTGTGAGCATTTAGTATAAGGTGAAGTGACAGTTGATCAGTTGTATCCAGTCTTTGTAACCCCATGGACTGTAGCCCGCCAGGCTCCTCTGTCCATGGAATTCTCCAGGCAAGAATACTGGAGTAGGTTACCATTCCCTTCTCCAGGGGATCTTCCCGACCCAGGGATCCAATTCAGGTCTCCTGCATTTCAGGTAGATTACCATCTGAGCCACACACACTGATTAGTAGAATATGGAAAAACTGTATTAGCAACAAAATGAACTAAATCATTCTGAAGTAACTGAGAGAAATGGCTCTCAAGATTTGACTAAGAAACAAGTACAAATTATTTTCTAATTAATTTATCCAGTTACACACTACTACTAGTAAGAATAATTCAAAGAGCACAAAACTGACAATGGCTGAACTTCAAAAGGCAAACATTAGACTGCGCAATATTTTTTTTAGATTGCAAAATTTGAACTCAGTAAATTGTGCTTGTTAGAGACAGTGACCCCAAAGGAAAGCTCACAACTGAAGGTATAATCTCACTGGGGGAAAAATAATTGATTTGCAATCAAAACGTCTTTGAAGAGATAAGGTAGAAAAGATTTTGATGAGAAATTTTCAGTAGATAAAAATTTGAATTAAAAAAATTAAAAATTATTTAACTTAAGTATAGGACAGATTGACTAAGATACCTTTTAAAAGAAAACTTTTCAGTATTGATTTAATTCTGACCAAAAAAAAAAAAAACTTATAAATTACAATATAAAGTCAACATTATCTTTAGAGTTAAAGTCGGGATGTCAAATACTTACTGGGTTAAAATGTCAGGGTAAAATCATCTTGCATCTATACACTAAATATTGCAATGAGTGTTTTCTAGAACAAAATGTCACAAGGTTTTAAAATAGAAACTTAAAATGATCTAATTGAGCATGCAGTTCCATATGGCAGAATGAGTGCATTGACCTCTTCTTCCTTTAAAGACCTCTTGAAATGAGAGTGTGAGTGTATGTGTGGAGAAAGGGAAATTTATATGTATAAGAAATGAAACTACATATATATACATACATATATATGTGTGTATATACACATATAGAGGGAAAAGAGAGAGGGAAATATATATGTATAAATGGATAAGGAATGAAACTATATATACACATATATACAGAGAGGGGAGAGAAGGAATTTTATATACATACATGGATAAAAAATGAAACTACAACAATAACATAAAATAAGAATGAGAAATGGGGTCTATATTTCCTTCATCACTCTAAAACAAAAAGGAAACTTTCATATCAGGCAGTAATTCAGATGAGAAGTCCAGAGAAATCTCTCCGTTTAGAATAGAAGAAGATGCTGGATAGAATTGTTTTAATTTTCTTATAAGTTTGTAAGAGTGAAAAAAATAGAAAACCTCAGAGGGTAGAAATGAAGAGGAAACAAAAATCCAGAGAGGTAAACAAGCTCTGAGGTTGGTATTTATCACAGGGATAAACCTACCAATCCATGGTGGCCTAAGACTTAGATTTTTACAGAAGATACACTTGGGCCACATTCAAAGTGGAAAAGAAATATTGGTCCCTGAAAACATGACAGATCGGTTTGAGACACTGGAACAAATACAGGAAAATCCAAAGGCAATGAAAAACAATTAAAAATAACTCATAAGGGGAAGGAGATGGTGAGAAACCTGTATCCTTTGGTCTTAAATCTTAGATGGATGGGGAAAAAATGAGGGGGAACAAAAGATGTCCTCCTGGAGAATTCCTAAATGCAAGCCTACACTCATACTGGTTTGAGGCCAGAATTTATGCTACCCATATAAACTCAAAACTAAAAGTGTAGCTTAAAGTGGTCCCAGCATTGTAAAGCCCCAAGAACTTGCAAAGAGCCAACTCACTGGAAAAGACACAGATGCTGGGAAAGATGAAGGGCAAGAGAAGGGGGTGGCAGAGGATGAGATGGTTAGGTAACATCACCAACTCAATGGACATGAGTTTAAGCAAACTCCTAGAGACAGAGAAGGACAGAGAAGCCTGGCATGCAAAGAGTTGGATACAACTTAAGAGACTGAACAACAAGGAACTGTCAGAAGAAAACACTAAAACCTCTTTGCAAGAATGCACCAACAAACCAGGCCTCAAATAATCTCTCCAAGGAATATGAGCTGACAATTATTTAAAAATCACTAAAAACCTGTAAAAGCAGATGGCTAACAAACACATGAAAAGATGCTCAACATCACTCATTATCAGAGAAATGCAAATCAAACCACAGTGAGGTACCATTACACACCGGTCAGGATGGCTGCTATCCAAAAGTCTACAAGCAATAAATGCTGGAGAGGGTGTGGAGAAAAGGGAACCCTCTTACACCATTGGTGGGAATGCAAACTAGTACAGCACTATGGAAAACAGTGTGGAGATTCCTTAAAAAACTGGAAATAGAACTGCCATATGACCCAGCAATCCCACTCCTGGGCATACATACATACTGAGGAAACCAGATCTGAAAGAGACATGTGCACCCCAATGTTCATTGCAGCACTGTTTATAATAGCCAGGACATGGAAGCAACCTAGATGCCCATCAGCAGACAAATGGATAAGGAAGCTGTGGTACATATACACCATGGAATATTACTCAGCCGTTAAAAAGAATTCATTTGGATCAGTTCTAATGAGATGGATGAAACTGGAGTCCATTATACAGAGTGAAGTAAGCCAGAAAGATAAAGACCAATATAGTACACTAATGCATATATATGGAATTTAGAAAGATGGTAATGATAACCCTATATGCAAAACAGTAAGAGACACAGATGTACAGAACAGACTTCTGGACTCTGTGGGAGAAGGTGAGGGTGGGATGTTCAGAGAGAACAGCATTGAAACAAGTATACTATCAAGGGTGAAACAGACCACCAGCCCAGGTTGGATGCATGAGACAAGTGCTCAGGGCTGGTGCACGGGGAAGACCCAGAGGGATGGGATGGGGAGGGAGGTGGGAAGGGGGATCGGGATGGGGAACACATGTAAATCCATGGCTGATTCATGTCAATGTAGTGGCAAAAACCATTACAATATTGTAAAGTAATTAGCCTCCAACTAATAAAAATAAATGAAAAAAAAAAGACAAAAAAGAAATTAAAAAATAAAATATAAACCTGTAAAAGCCAATTACCATAAGCAAGAATCAGCGAAAACAACAAACTCCAAATAACTGTACAAATTCCACAAATATCAGGATTATTATGTACAAACTATAAAATAATTTAAAAAATAAAGGAAGGGTAGAAAGCATAATGAAAAACAACAGCACTATCAAATGTGACCAGACAGATTTCCCAAGGGAACCAAATGGAATATCCACAAATATTACATATAATCATTAAAATTAAAAATAGAAGGCTAAATGATAGGTTGGATATAGCTGCAGAAATAATTAGTAACAGACAATAGAACTGAAAAAATTAACTAGAGTGAAACATAGAGTGGTAAGTATTAGAATGTACAAAAGATATTAAGAGAGAAAAATACATCAAATCAGAGTTCCTGACTCTATTCAATATTCTATAATAATTTATGTGAGAAAGAATCTTTTAAAAAAGGATGAATATATATATACGTATAACTGAATTGCTTGCTCTATACCTGAAACACAATACTGTAAATCAACTATACTCCAATAAAATGTTTTAAATGAGATCAGAAACTTAAAAAAAAAATTGGAATTCCCAGAGGAGAAGATAGCAAGAATAAAAGAGATACACTGTTTGAAGAATTAATGGCAGAGAATGTTTCCCATAAATGCATCTTAAATGAAAATTATACTTGAGGGTTCATTCTAGGAGGGGAATAAAAAGGAATACAAAAAGGAATATGACATAAGACACAAGAAATAGCAACAGCCAAGTATTACCAAAACAGAAAAGCAAAAAAAAAAAAAAAGATAAAAAGAATTTATCTCTCATAATAAAAGAGAATCCATTTGATCTTGACACTTAGAATACATTTATGTATAATTCTTTGGTCTTCAGCCTTAGAGGATCCAAACAAGATAATTTCCACAGTTACTTACATTAGTTGCTTTATTTCCTATCCAGTTCAATGTAGTCAGGTTATTCACTTGTAGTAAGTTAGGTTAACTTGTTAGGTATGCCCCACTTTTAGAAAGTTTCAGTTAGGCCACTTTACTTTTACCAAAGATTGCCTGTTTTCACTAACCTAAAGAAATCTGAGGGTTTCCCAGGTGGCTCAGTGGTAAAGAATCTGCCTGCAATGTGAGAGACCTGGGCTTGATCCCTGGGTCAGGAAGATCCCCTGGAGAAGGAAATGGCCACCCACTCCAGTACTCTTGCCTAGAAAATTCCATGGATGGAGGAACCTGGTGGGCTATAGTCCATGAGGTCACAAAGAGTCAGACACGACTGAGCAACTTCACTTTCTTTCTTTCTTAACCTAGCAGAGTCTACATTTCCGCAGTTGGAAATAACCTCGAAAGTTACATCCCATGGCAAAAATCACTGCACACATTTGTGACTCAGTAAAACACTCCATGAGACAGGACTACTTCCCTGGGTGACTGCTTTCAGAAATCCTTGGGAACAATTCCTTGAGAGCCCTTTTAACCAATACTCGGTCCCCACTTCAGCCAATTCAACTCTGTCATTATGTGTATCTCTTTTCATTCATACTGATTGCTACTGCCTCTTATCAATTTCTATACAACCTGAACATGGGAAGAAATTCTAGACAGCAATTGCAACCATCTGCAAATAACAACGTAAATAAACTTGCTATAACTCTCTTCAATACAGTGTGCTATTTTTTTTTCCTCTGGGAAGGCAATCAGACCCGTCTATAAAAAGAAAACTTAGAGAACTTAGGAAC
Source organism: Cervus canadensis (assembly GCF_019320065.1). Lineage (NCBI taxonomy): Eukaryota > Metazoa > Chordata > Mammalia > Artiodactyla > Cervidae > Cervus > Cervus canadensis. The sequence continues at coordinate 4,205,731 of NC_057414.1, read as the reverse complement.
TTAGTTAACTGAGGAATGTTAGGAAACATGGTCCTGGATGGCTGCTCTGATGATGCATTTTTGTGAAAAAGTCTAGCTTTTGATTCTGCTCAAGCCTCTCTCTGAAATCTTGGAGTCTCCAGTACAAGATCGGCTTTCTTCAAAGTTTATTACAACCATCACTCCTTCTTTTCTCAAATATCAACTGTCATACATTGAGTTATCTAGAAGAAAAACCTTAGAGAAGAACTATTATTGTTGTTCAGTAGCTAAGTTATCTCCAACTCTTCTGCGACCCCATGGACTATAGCCCACCAGGTTCTTTTGACCACGGAATTTCCCAGGTAAGAATACTGGAGTGGGTTGCCATTCCTTTTCCAGGGGACCTTCCCAACCGAGGGATCAAACCCGTCTTCTGCGTTGCAGTCAGACTCTTTACCACTGAGCCACTTGGGAAGACCAAGAGGAGGATTAGCACGTCAGTCAAGTCGCTCAGTCGTGTCTGACTCTCTGCGACCCCACGGACTGTAGTCTACCAGGCTCCTCCCATGGGATTTTCAAGGCAAGAATGAATATTGGAGTGGGTTGCCATTTCCTTCTCCAGAGGATCTTCCCCACCCAGGGATCGAACCCAGGTCTCCTGCATTGTAGGCAGACGCTTTACCATCTGAGCCACCAGGGAAGAGGGGGATTAGTGTCATACAATTTATTAAGTTCTCTGAGGAATAACCAGTAGCAGATCAGAGAAACAAGATGGGGGATGGACAGGCACTGTGAGAGAACATGTTGGATTATCCCCTACCAGACAAACGGGGGATGAGAGGAGGGCTTCAAGGTGAGCTGCTCGGATGACCCAAGGGTAATGGTTCTGAGAAGGTTGCAAGTGTGAGATATAAGCTCCCTGAACCTGCATCAGATGCATGATGGGCACAAAAACCAAAATAATAGAAGAATTCCCGGATGACCTGTGTGGAGCAACAAGTCATCCACTTTTAGACCTCCAACATCTTCTTGTATCCAGTAGATACTCAACAAAAATTAGCCAATAATGGTCAAACTATAATCAACCAAGTCTCAACTAACAAAAGAATGGAACCCCTTAACTAACTTTTAAATCAACTTCCCAAAGATATAACTAGATAACACAATCAGATAGCATTTCAAATTTAACTGGCACTTGCAATATGTATGAGTACAACAATGTCCATAATACAGATATCTTCCTCTAAATAATCCTGAAAGGTTAAATGCACCTCATAATATATTTTCATTTATTTCTACATAAATTAAGATGATATATGAGCTTCCTAAGAGAGCTTTGGTCTTAGAAATGTAAAACAAACTCTAATATCTGTTAAACCAAAAAAAAAAAGAGAGAGAGAAATTTAAGTGAGGTTAGAGCCATGATTTGCACTTTATCAAGATAAAGCTGGCTACTGCACATAGGGTTTAAATAATCACAATTCTATCCTAGAATGTACTTCCAATTTCTATTCATAGCTCTCTTATACTTACAGTAAACTGAAGATCTATCTTCTTTATTGCCAAATTTGAAAAAAAAAATAGATTAAAAAACAGTAAAATACTCTCTTTCAGCTTATAAATAAATATAGTTTTAAAATTCTTGCATTCATTTGCAACCTGTATGCCGAAAAATTCAAATTAAAGGGACTATTAATTAAAATGACACCCCAAGGAAAGGCAGTATCAAGCCATTCACCAGAACTCTACTGATGTGTAAGTAAAAGCTTAAAACAAACAAACAAACAAAAAAACTCCGCTCTCATAAGGGCCTTAAATTGCAGAGAGAGAGCAAGTAAATCAGAATCTGGTTGTGGTTATTAAGGCTATAAGCAGTAAATTAAATTTTAGATATATTTAAAAATTGACCTCTACCTTCTTTTATGGACAGAGATGGGACCCTTACCCATGCACTGTCAGTTTCCAGAACTTGTCACAGACCTGGCACATAGTGGTATCTCACTATATATTTCTTTAATCGATGCTATAAAAATCAAATATCTGTTGAGTCACATTACATACATGACTTTATTAGTCTTCTAATATAGAAGACTGCACATTTATTAAAGAGACAAGACAAACAGTACACACACACACGCACACAAAGGAAATAGTATCAAGCTTACAAGTACATATATACTCAAGTGCCATGTAGTATAATTCACATTTTAAAAGTCTAAGAAGGGACCTCCCTGGAGGCCCGGTGGTTAAGTTTCTACCCGCCAATGCAGGGGACATGGGTTTAGTCCCTGGTCTAGGAACTAAGATCCCACATGCCACGAGGCAACTAAGCCTCTGTTCCACACATGAGAAGCCCACACACCACAATTAGTAAAGCCTGTACACTGCTGAGTAGCCGCTATGCCATCACAGAAGACACTGCCTCTCCACTAGAGAAAGTCCATGTACCGCAATGAAGAGTCAGTGCAGCCAAAATAAGTCTAAGGAAAAATGGAAGAATATACATGCTAGAACTGTTCAGAAAGGCTTTATAGAAAGGAACTTGAAGACTTGTAGGGGAAGGAGAGGGTGGGATGAATTGATAGAGTAGCACTGAAACATATATATGACCATATGTAAAATAAACAGCCAGAGGGAATTTGCTGCATGATGCAGGGAGCTCAAACCTGGTGCTCTGTGACAATCTCAAGGAGTGGGATGGAGTGGGAGGTGTGTGGGGGTGTGTGTGTGTTGTGTGTGGGGGTGTGTATGTGTGTGTGTGTTAGTCACTCAGTGGCGTCCAACTCTTTGCTACCCCATGGAATCAAGCCCCAGAGGGAGGTTTGAGAGGGGGGATATATGAAAGTCCTATGTCTGATTCATGTTGATATATGGCAGAAACCAACACAATATTGTAAACCAATTATCCTCCAATTAAAAATAAACATTTTTTTAAAAAAGCAAAAAAGAAAAAGAAAAGAACTTGAAGGGTGAACCAGATTTGGAATGAGAAGGAGGGATGATTTGAGAAATCCATGGAAATGCTTGATTATGACCCACCAACTGGAAAAAGTATCCGTGCAATCTACCCTCCTCACTGCTACAAGAGTGATGTTTCTAAAGTACAAATATATACCCTTTTGGACCCCCCCCCATCATTTTCCATCCTCACAACTCCTATATTTGCCCTAATGCACCAAGATCATTTGCACTGAACCCTTCACTTTCCTCAAGCAGCACATGCCATCTGGTGAGTCTGTTCTCTCACCAAGTCCTAGCACTAAGACCTCCTGGAGACTACATTGCAAGAATCAAGCTAAATATGCCTCATTAGTGAGACCTTCACTTACCTTCCCACAGGAGATTTGACCCTGTCCCCAAGTGGCCCCTTAGTATTCTGTCATTATCCTATTATAGCACCTATACTATGTCAGAGCATTAAACTGTTTAGAGGCGTATCTCATATTAGATTGCAAGCATCACAAGGATTCATTTTTTAATCTTTAACAAGAGAATATATAAGTGTTTATACAAGTGTTACTTATACAAGTGCTTATAGATGTCTGATAAACAAAGAGATAACTGAAGGAAAGTAACAGAGAGAAACAAGACTAGCCGAAGAAAAGCGTTTGTATTAGAGACAGAACAAACAGGGGCATGTATTATGGAAAGTTCTGAATTTCAGACTCAGAAGTTTAGACTATTTGGGCATTCTAAACCAAAAGCATAGAAAGATAAAGGGAGAGAAAAATAAGAGGGTAGCAATGCACTGTGGAAACTCCAGAGAAAAAAGACACCAAAGGATGAGAGAGGAGGCTGATGCAATTGAATTTTAAAAGCTTACAAGAAAAGACTCCCGTGCCCATTATAGACCACTGGATTGTGGTCAAAGGAACTGTACCACTTGTGAATTGAACTCCAGTTTAAAGAATCAATGGCATTTCTGTGAGAAAATAAGACATAAGAAATGCATTTATTTTCACTTCCTTCTGAAATAAGAAGTTGGCAATGAGCTTTTCAAAATGCATAAATTTACAGAGATAAAGAGAATAGGAAATGAGACAACAGACATGAAATTGTAGATGCCAGAAAGCAAAAGGATAAACAGTAACTGATCTAGAACACTTAATGAAGCAATTGAAAAAAGCAACCAAATTCTTCTTGCAGAATCTTCAGAAGTGTCAGGAATTACCAGCACTGAGTACTTCTTGAAGTAAAGGGCTAAAACAGAAGAAACTTGCTGAAAACCTATCCGAGAACCATTTAGAACCTTAGATCCCTTCCCCAGTGCTATGTACCAGACAGCTGTCCCGCCCCACTAGCAGAAAATCAGAATTTATTCGCTGCATGGAAAAATGGGTTTGGGGGATGAGAAGCCAGAAAAAGGTGAGAGTGAGATACCATAAAGTAAAACATAGAAAATAAGTGAACATTTGCACACCTCAGGCCTCTTCACCAACTACCAGAACACCAGACAGGCTTGTACCTTTCAGGAAAAGTACTGGAAAAGTCCTTCTCTGCAGAATGTGATCAGCCCCCCCCCAATTAAACAACTCTGCCACAACACCTACTGTGAAGCCCATGATTAGCAAGTCACATTCAAGGGTTCTCTCCAGGTTTTAATGCCCCAGTTTAAATACAAGCAGACAATCAAAGATCACCAAACATCTGATGAATGTGTCTGTAAGACAGACCATAAAAACACAAGCACAAGAACGTGGATGCAGCAGAGATCAAATAGGGAAAAGGAAACTTCAAAAAATAATCATTGGGAGGCTCTGCCAGATGAGAACATATTGCATTAATAAAACAAGAAGATTTCATAAATTTGGTTCAAAGAACAAAAATGATCTAAAACATGATGACAAAAATCAAAGGCTGAGCAGAAAGACTGTAAGATGAAGTGAGAAAACCACTCATATGGTAGAACAAAAAGAGATGGAATCTAGAAAGAAAACCTAAGAAAATCAGATGACCCATCCTGCAGGTCCAATATCTGAAAAACAGAATTTCTGGAAAGATTAGAAAAAACAGAGGAAAGAAGATCATTAATAAAATAATTTAAGGCACCTTTCTAAACTTGAAGGGCACGTGTTTCCAAACTTAAAGAGCTTGCTCAAGTACCCAGCCAATGCATAAATACACACACCAAAAAAAAAAAAAAACCAAAAAAATCATTATAAAATTCTAAAATAGTAATGAAAATATCTTACAAGCTTCCCAGAGGAAGAATGAAGGAGTTGGAGGGGAATAGATTATATACAAAAGATCAGGAATTATTAATATAAGGACACAGAACTCTATAGCTAGAAAACAGTAGAAAATGCCTTCAAATTTCTGAGGAAAAATATTTTCAAACTTACAATTCTATACTCAGCCACACAAATAAGCATGAAGTAATTTAAAGACAGGAAAAATCTCACAAAATGTACCTCATATAAATCTTTTATAAAGAAGTTACTGGATGTTTCTCCAAGTATAAGAATCAATAAGAAGGAAGAGATAGGACACAGGAAATAAGAGCTCCAACTCAAGAGACAGGTAAAAAGGAATCCCCAGTATGACTGAAAAGAAAGATCCTAGGAAAAGAATTTTAAACCAGGGATAAAGAGCAATGAGTCTACAATGGAAGATCTGCCATATCAGAAAGCTACTGAGATGTCATCAAGTAGATAAAATACAAAAGAACGCCTGATGAGAATGTACTGAGACAAATTTGACATTGTTAGAGAGTTTGGATTTAAATTAGTGATTGGTACATAAAATAGCCAGCAAATGAAGAAAAGTGAAGTATTAACTGAAAGGAAAACAAAAAAATCAATGGGACTATTCAGTTCAGTTTAGTTCAGTCCCTCAGTCGTGTCCGACTCTTTGCGACAGCATGGACTGCAGCATGCCAGGCCTCCCTGTCCATCACCAGCTCTCGGAGATTGCTCAAACTCATGTCCATCAAGTCGGTGATGCCATCGAGCCATCTCATCCTCTGTCGTCCCCTTCTCCTCCTGTCTTCAATCTTTCCCAGCATCAGGGTTTTATCCAATGAGTCAGTTCTTTGCATCAGTCAGTCAGTTCAGCCGCTCAGTTGTATCTGACTCTGAGACCCCATGGACTGCAGCACACCAGGCTTCCCTGTCCTTCACCAACTCCCAAAGCTTGCTCAAACTCACGTCCATCGAGTCGGTGATGCCATCCAACCAGCTCATCCTCTGTTGTCCCCTTCTCCTCCTGCATTAAATCTTTCCCAGCATCAGGGTCTTTTCCAATGAGTCACTTCTTTGCATCAGGTGGCCAAAGTCTTGGAGCTTCAGCTTCAACATTATTCCTACCAATGAATATTCGTTGACTGGTTTGATCTCCTTGCAGTCCAAGGGACTCTCAAGAGTCTTCTCCAGCACCACAGTTCAAAAGCATCAATTCTTTAGCGCTCAGCTTTCTTTATGGTCCAACTCTCACATCCATACATGACTACTGGAAAAATCATAGTTTTGACTAGACAGACCTTTGTTGGCAAAGCAATGTCTCTGTTTTTTAATATGCTGTCTAGGTTGGTCATAACTTTTCTTCCAAGGAGCAAGCGTCTTTTAATTTCATGGCTGCAGTCACCATCTGCAGTGATTTGGGAGCCCAAAAAAATAGTCTGTCACTGTTTCCCCATCTATTTGCCATGAAGTAATGGGACCAGATGACACGATCTTTGTTTTTTGAATATTGAGTTTTAGGCCAGCTTTTGCACTCTCCTCTTTCACTTTCATCAAGAGGCTCTTTAGTTCTTCTTCATTTTCTGCCATAAGGGTGGTGTCATCTGCATATCTGAGGTTATTGATATATCTCCCGGCAAGCTTGATTCCAGCTTGTGCTTCCTCCAGCCCAGCATTTCTCATGATGCACTCTGCATATAAGTTAAATAAGCAGGGTGACAATATACAGCCTTGACATGCTCCTTTCCTGATTTGGAACCAGTCTGTTGTTCCATGTCTGGTTCTAACTGTTGCTTCTTGACCTGCATACAGATTTATCAGGAGGCAAGTAAGGTGGTCTGGTATTCTCATCTCTTTAAGAATTTTCCACAGTTTTTTGTGATCCACACAATTAAAGGCTTTGGTGTAGTCAATAAAGCAGAAATAGATGTTTTTCTGGAACTCTCTTGGTTTTTCGATGATCCAACAGATGCTGGAAATTTGATGGGAACATTAAAAGTAGTTAAATTATACTACATAGCTTAGCTGTATATGAGGTTTACATAGACAGACAGACAGACAGACACACACACACACACACAAATATTGATTTGACCTAATTTACAATGTACCCTTATTCAGAAGAAAAGTTCCTACTGTTTAGTCACTATGTCATGTCCATCTCTTTTGCAACCCCATGGACTGTAGCCCACCAGTCTTCTCTGTCCATGGGATTTCCCAGGCAAGAGTAGTGGAGTGGGTTACCATTTCCTTCTCCAGCGGATCTTTCCCACCCACACATTGAACCCGAGTCTCCTGTATCTCTTGCAACTGGCAGGCAGATTCTTTTCCATTGAGCCACCAGGGAGGCCCCTCTGAATCCTTATTTTTCTTCTGAATCCTTATTCTTCTTCTGAATCCTTGTTGAGAAGAAGAGTGTAGAAAGCAAAAATGAGTACATGTGTATTTGGGGAAGAAGTTCCTATGAAAGAGGGTAATATCTCCATCTTCTGGAGTAGGAAATTAATAGACAATCCTTTTAAAAAGACAAAGAAGATATGAAGTATATGTAGAAGTGTGTTACTCTGTGATAAAGAGATAGATAAGAAAAATTAAAAACATTAGCCATCACAGTTAAAACTGGTAACTTCTGGTGAGCAAGAGATAACACAAAGAAGGGTCAAAAGACCACTGTAGTCCTGAACTTGTAGAATGATCTGAAGCATTAAACAATGCATATTATAACTCAGATTTTAAGAATAAAAACGTAATTAAAAATGACTAACAGAAACAAGTATGTGTCTAAATCTATAACCTATAACAGAACATTGCTTGCACACCATCACTGGTAAAAACTAAACCATGACAGCGTCACTACTTCACTTGGAGGAATAAGAGGACTGTTAGATGCTCTCCTGTTATTCCTTTTTCCTCTAGCCTCCTCTTCTCTGTCCTCCCACAACTATATATCCAAAAACCAAAGGGAAAAAAGAAAAGTTACTGTTGTTGTTCAATCGCTAAGTGACTGCAACCCCGTGGACTGCAGCACGCCAGGCTTCCCCATCCTTCACTAATTCCAAGAGTTTGCTCAACTTCATGTCCACTGAGTCAGTCATGCTATCTAACCATCTCATCTTCTGTTGCCCTTTTCTTCATTTGCCTTCAGTCTTTCCCAGCAGGCGGGTCTTTTCCAGAGAGTCAGCTCTTCACATCAGGTGGCCAAAGTATTGGAGCTTCAGCATTAGAACTTCCAATGAATATTTGGGGTTGATTTCCTTTAGGATTGACTGGTTTGATCTCCTTGCAATCCAAGGAACTCTCAAGGGTCTTCTCTAGCACCACAATTCATATGTTTATTTTTCAGTGCTCAGCTGTCTTTAATGTTCAAACTCTTACACATCTATATGTGGCTACAGGAAAAGCCATAGCTTTGATTATACAAACCTTTGTCATCCAAGTCATGTCTTTGCTTTTTAATACGCTGTGTTTGTCATAGCTTTCTTCCCAAGAAGCAGGCATTTTAATTTTGTGGCTGCAGTCACTATCCACAGTGATTTTGGAGCCCAAGAAAATTAAATTTGTCACTGCTTCAACTTTTTCCTGTTCTACTTGCCATGAAGTAATGGGACTAGATGCTACGAACTTAGTTTTTGAATGCTGAGTTTTAAGCCAGGCTTTCACTCTAGTTTGATCTATGGTTCCTCTTCCTTTTCTAAATCCAGCTTGTACATCTGGAATTTCTTGGTTCACGTACTATTGAAGCCTAGTGTGAAAGATTTTGAGCATTACCCTGTTAGCATGTGAAATGAGCACAATTGTGCGATAGGCTGAACAATCTTTGGCATTGCCCTTCTTTGGGATTGGAATGAAAACTGACCGTTTCCAGTCCTGTGGTCTCTGTTGAGTTTTCCAAATTTGCTGGCATATTGAGTGCAGCACTTTAACAGCATCATCTTTTAAGATTTGAAATAGTTCATCTGAAATTCCATCATTTCCACTAGCTTTGTTCATAGTGATACTTCCTAAAGACCAACTTGATTTCACACTCAAGGATGTCTGGCTCTAGGTGAGTGATCACACCATCATGGTTATCCCAGTCATTAAGATCTTTTTTGTATAGTTCTTCTGTGTATTCTTGCTACCTCTTCTTTATCTCTTCCGCCTCTGTTAAGTTCTTATCATTTCTGTCCTTTATCACGCCCATCCTTGCATGAAAAGTCTTGAAGAGATCTCTAGTCTTTCCCATTCTATTGTTTTCCTCTACTTTACATTGTTCATTTAGGAAGACTTTCTCATCTCTCCTTGCTATTCTCTGGAACTCGGCATTCAGTTGGGTGTATCTTTTCCTTTTTCCCTTGCTTTTCATTTGTCTTCTTTCCTCAGCTATTTGCAATGTCTCCTCAGACAATCACTTTGCCTTTTTGCATTTTTCTTTTTCTTTGGGATGGTTTGGGTCACCGCCACCTGTACAGTGTTATGAACCTGTCTCTATAGTTGTTAAGGCACTGTCCACCAGATCTAATCCCTTCAATCTATTCATCACATCCACTGCATTACCATAAGGGGTCTGATTTAGATCATACCTGAATGGCCTAGAGGTTTTCCCTAGTTTCTCAATTTTGCAATAAGGAGCTATGATCTGAGCCACAGTAGCTATAGGTCTTCTTTTTGCTGACTGTATACAGTTTCTCCATCTTTGGCTGCAAAGAATATATTCAAAGACTTCTATATTGACCATCTGGTGATGTCCATGTGTAGAATCATCTCTTGTGTTGTTGGAAGAGGGTGTTTGCTGTGACCAGTGTGTCCTCTTGACAAAACTCTGTTAGCCTTTTCCCTGCTTCATTTTGTACTGCAAGACTAAACTTGCCTGTTACTCCAGGTATCTCTTGACTTCCTACTTCTGCATTCCAATCCCCTATGATGAAAAGGACATTTTTTTTGGGGGGGGGGGGAGTGTTAGTTCTAGAAGTCTTATAGATCTTCATAGAACTGGTCAGCTTCAGCTTCTCCAGCACCAGTGCTTGAGGAACAGACTTGGATTACTGTGATGTTGAATGGTTTGCCTTGGAAACAAACTGAGATCATTCTGTTGTTTTTGAGACTGCACCCAAGTACCATATTTTGTTTTGTTGACTATGTGGTTTATTCCATTTCTTCTAAGGGATTCTAGCCCACAATAGTAGATACAATGGTCATCTGAATTAAATTTTTCCATTCCTGTCCATTTTAGTTTACTGATTTCGAAGAGGTCAATGTTCATTCTTGCCTCCTCCTGTTTGACCACGTTCAATTTACCTTGTTTGATTCACAGACCTAACATTCCAAGTTCCTATGCAATATTGTTCTTTAGAGCATCAGACTTTACTTTCATCATCACACACATCCACAACTGAGCATCATTTGTCCGGTGGCCCAGCCTCTTCATTCTTTCTGGAGCTATTAGTGACTGCCCTCCACTCTTCTCCAGTAGCATACTGGACACCTTCTCACCTGGGGAGTTCACCTTTCAGTGTCATATCTTTTCACCTTTTCATACTGTTCATGGGGTTCTTGCAGCAAGGATATTGGAGTGGTTTGCCATTCCCTCCTCCAGTGGATCCTATTTTGTCAGAACTCTCCACTATGACCCGTCCATCCTGGGTGGCCCTTCACAGCATGGTTCATAGTTTGATTGAGTTATGCAAGCCTCTTCGCCAAACATGGCTGTGATCCATGAAGCGTAAGTTATTTCCAATTTTTAATCCTTATGTAGCACAAAATTTTAAGGCCAAAACAACTTCTTGTCTTGAGATAATTATTCCAAGACATAAAGTAAAAATATGATATAAATTACAACTAACTTGACAAAATCATTTAAGTGTTTATTGATTCCTATATATACCAACCACATTAAGCACAATATTTATTTGTATTATATATATAATTACTGCAAACCCAGGTATATGAAAGCCACTCTTCCACCTGAAGAGAACAAAAAGCAGGTCCACAAATGTCCACAGCTACACCTTCTCATAAAGTCATTACTTCTTTCCCCTTCTTCCCAGAGGCATTTCATGCCTCCAGCTTTGACAATTTGTGGGCTTCATTTCATGGAGGCACCAATACATTTAGCTTTCATGACAGCTATGTGTCATATTCATTATCTGAATTGGGTCTGATTTCCCCAAGGGCTGAATGTCACTTTTGGCCTTTGGCTTAATTCTTGGAATGCTGGCATTGTGTTGAGTAACTGCTAAATCATTCCCAGGAGATGTCGCATTGACTGGTCACTGTTTCCACCTTTTCCTCTCACCTCCCCTTTCCTCCTCTCCTCTTTTCTCTCTACTTTTCCCTACCTTTTCCCCTTCTGTTGCTTCTTCTTCATCTTCCCCACCCCCAACACACACATTAATGAATATTCACTCCTCAAATATTTTGGGGTAGTCTCTTCCATATTTCACATATGTCTTAGAACAAAGACCACTACAAAACTGAGAAACAAGTAACTCTTATCCCTTCCTTTAACAAATGAGAAAAACAAAACAGAAAGAAAATGTCTTGCTCAAAAATTATAACCCAGGATTTTTAATTTCCAGTCTAGTACTTTATCTCATGCTACCTATCTTGTTTTTTGCAAAAGGTATTTTGAGAATATGTTTTATACTCACCATTGAGTAAGGAGGCTTTTATTGAATACATTATACTCCAAAACTTTAGTAACCAGCACACAGGAGATACTCAATAAATACTGATTGAATGAAAAGTTGAATATGTACTGAATTTCAACTACATGCAAAGTATTTTTCTAGGCATTAAAGATTTGACTAATGCATTAATGAAATTAAAATCTAATACATGGTGGATGATCATTCAATTACTTTAAAACATTCTGAAATGGAGTGGGGATTATTTTGAGTAATCTTTTATTTTTCTTTACTATTTTGCTTTTTTCCCCAAAATACCTAACTTGAAAAATAATGGTCAAATATGATCTTTGTGAACTTAACATATTAAGGAATACTTAACAAAACTCTTCCTAAAATTTTATTTGTTACTTGCTGTTTTTGAAAGAAATAGGTTTCTCAGAACAGCTTAGTTGCTGATGCAGTAAAAATAGATTTTCTCCTGGGACATGATGGTGAGATTTATGTGCGTAACTATAAAGGAAAAGCTGTACTTCTATTTGAAGCATGAGCTTTAAAGACAAAAAGTTGTATTTTTTATTTTTAAAGAAATGTTTATGAAAGTTTCTAGATAGTACAGTATCAATCCATCCCACACCCCAGCTAAGGCAGGAGTAGGATAAGAAATTTTCACAATGCCTTGCTAATATGGTACTGTTTACTATCCAAGGCTGAGACTTTAATCTCCATGTTTAGTCACCCTTGGGTTTCTCTAAAAACAAAATTGTTAATGAGCTAGCTAATGAGATTGTCCTTTCCCACCACTTATCAGTTTTTCAGTGATCTATCTATCTGCCTTTGAGAAGCTGGGCCGTGACCCATCTTGCACAGATCACCAAACACCCATCAGAGAGTAATAGCTTTGTCTTTTTAGAACCAGAAGCTTAGAGATGAAAGAATCTGAATCTCATTACAAACTGCTTGAGCTATCCATTTAGTCATATCAAAGCCAGTTTCATATTGCAGACAACAAGTTACAAGGAAAAGAGGCAGGAGAGCCACAAACTCCACATTTGGTACCTTTTTCTGAGAAACTATGGTATAAATACACAGAATCCTCTTTATTTTCATCTGCTGTAGCTCATCACAATTCCACAGCATTTTTTGCTCTTGTTTATATAAAGCCCTTGCTGAATAATTTTTCCCGTTCAGAAGCATTTTTACCATTAACACAGTGTGCTACTGTGTAGTCTGAATTGCTTCAAACTGAGGAATAACAGAATTTGTCCTTTTTTAAGCATAATGATGAAGAAAGGGAATTACACTTGATACTGACAGATAAGAATCCAAGAAGAAAACGTAAGTTCCCAGAGAACAAAAAAATATTTATGGAATTATTATGAGATAGAGGTCCATTTCTGTAAGTCTGAAGTAGATCTGTTCTAGTGAGTCATTCAGAACAAGTGAATCACAAATTGTTTATTCATGACAAAGAATGGTGCGAGTTTCTGTTCTATGGAACAATTTATTCCTTGAGCATGTACTAGCAATCAATAATCTCACACTTTCTTTGTATTTACAAAAGAGACAGCATTTTTTTCTTTGTACCTAAGAACTCCAGGAGACCAGGAATCATGCCTATTTGTTTACTATGTTATGCCCTATATCTAGAGCATCACCTAGTACATGGCAGCTCCTAAATTAAAATTTATTAAATGTATTGGGTTGGCCAGAAAGTTCATAAGATGTTACAGAAAAATCCAAATGAACTTTTTGACCAATCCCATATACTCATTCATTGAGGCACTTGAAATATTTCTGAAACCAAAAGAGAATTATAGATTTTATATATAACATATATAATTATTGTTTTCACCTTGTCCAGTAAACTTTATTTCAATTACTCCTCCCCATTCCTGGATAGTGTGTTTCCAGAATGTGGTTAAAAGACTTAGGAAACAAGGCCTTCTGCTGGAAATTTTCTGGGTTCAGAAGTCAGTCTAAGTTATGCTTCAGATTCCAATGTGTAATAGTTGGCAATTACAGAGCTTAATTAGGCCTCATCTTCCTGTGAAAAATGGCACCAAATAGGCACTCAATAAATTGCAGCTATTAGTATTACTATTTGATGATTTTTTTTTTTAATGGGCAGATGGGAAAGCAAGTTACAGAGCGGCCTGTGTTTTCCTTTCCCTATGTACAGCCCCAAAAGGGTGAGGTTTGAGAGCAACGTTTTTAGACTCCATTCATCTCCCCTCTCTATTAACTGGAGGCAGCACTACTGCGGTTGGTTTTATTTCTCTCTCTGACTACAACTCTTTTGATCTAGTTTACTGGCTTCCTTTTTCTCTGACACTCTTACATGTCAATAATGGATAATTCATTATTCAGGTAAAAGGTCTTTCTTGTAGGATTCACAGAATATACAACAACTGTATATGTAGTCTTTACCACATATCAGGCACTGTTTTAATGATTATTGTATTTGATCCTCCCAACAAACCTGGGAGGTAAATACTATTACCCCCACCACCTCCAATTTACACATGAAGATAATGAGACACAGAAAGACCCATGGTTGCAAAGCTAGCAAATAGGAATTTCAGGATTCAAACCAAGAAATCTGGCTCAAAATTCCATCTATGTTCTTAGCTACTATAACAAAGGTTACCTTCAAAAAAATAAATAGAGAAAAAGGATCAGTCTCTGAGGATTAAACCCTGAAATGGAGATCAGTGGATCATAAAGAGATATTAAAAAGTACTTGAAAAGAAGACCAGAAAAAAGGAGAGGAAAGAAAGAAGGGAAGGAAGAAAGAAATTATTTCTAGAGCATGGCACTTGACCATAAATTACTTCTTAAAAATAACAAAATGAAAGTTGTTAGCTAAAGAAACATTAAAAAAAAAAAAAAAAGGAATCACAGAAGTAAATACTAGCAGCCACCAACTTTCACTTTAATTAGACAGTCTTCATGTAATATGATGGATGTATCAGGGTATTTTAACCTAATGCCATTAGACATTTATCTCCTCTCAGAAGTCAGTATAATGTAGAGGCTAAGACCTTGGCCTTTGGAGTTTCACTATCTGGACTTGGAATACCAGACTTACCACATTTTACCCCTATGATCAACTGGCTTATCTAGCTAACCTGACCTTTCCTCCACATATATAGGTTTAATAGTGGTATCTACCACATAAGAAAAATGTAAGAATTATTTAAAATAATTATATATAATTAATTATATACCTATATGTTACATTACATAGTATATGGAAAGCACTTAGGATGGTGCCTGACATATAGTAAGCCTCATAATCTCATTCTCTCCTTCCTCTAAGAACATCAAGTTCTATCTTAAAATCATAGGGAATCAATAAAGGGCTTTTAACAAAGGAATAATTTGATCACAATTCTGTTTTACAAAAACTACTCAACTGACAGAATAATTGAAGTGTAGGGGATTGTCAGACTAAATTAATGAAATACCTTACAGAATATTTTAAAGAAAAGAGGCTACTTATTTTCCTTTTTTCAATTGAGGTATAGCTGGCATACAGTCCATGGGGTTACAAAGAATCAGACACGACTGAGTGGCTGACCAACAACAACAGTAATTATACTACTTTTGGGTGTACAATATAGTGCTTCACCTTTTATATAACTTCAGAAATGATCACCATGGTAAGTCTAGTAACCATCTGTTATCATATAGAATTGTTATGATACTGTTGACTATATTACCTATGTTATACATTACATTCCATGGCTTACTTATGAGTGGAACTTTGTCTCTCTTGATCTACTTCACTGATTTCATCTATTTCCCTCTCCCTTTCCCTCTGGCAACCACAATTTTGTTCTCTGAATCTTTGAGTTTATTCTTTGAGTTTATTTTGCTTCATTTGTTTTGTTTTTAGATTCCACATATTATGTGAGATGATACAGTATTTTTCTATGTATGATTTAGTTCACTTAGCATAAATCCCCTCTACATCCATCCATGATGTTGCAAATGGCAAGATTTACTTTTTGATGGCTGAGTAATATTTAAATTCCTCATATATAAATATATGAATGTACTATATATATAATACACACACACATACCACATCTTCTCTATTTATTCACTTCTCGATGGATACCTATGTTGCCACTGTAAATAATGTTCCAATGAATATAGGGGTCCATATGTCTCTTTCAATTAGTGTTGTTTTTCCTAGCTAAATACCCTAAAATGAATTTGCTGGATCATATTGTGGTTCTATTTTTAATTTTTTGAGGAACCACCATTTTTCACAGTGGCTAGCACAATTTACATTCCCAACATATTATACTGGAGTTCATTTTTCTTCCCAACTTCCCAAAGACTTGTTTGTTATCATTCTTTTCGATGAAAGCCATTCTGACAGGTATGAAGTGATATCTCATTGTAGTATTGATTTGTATTTCCCTGATGATTAATGATACTGAGGATCTTTTCATGGATCTTTTGGGTCTCTGTATGTCTTCTTCAGAAAAAAATATATATTCAGGTCCTCTGCTTATTTTTTTTTATTGAATTTGGTGGTTGGTTTTTTGTTTTTCTGATACTGAGCACTATGAGATTTTTTTTCGATATTTTGGATATTAAAATATACCACTGGGTATCTTGCATCAGATATCAGACATATCATTTGTAAATACCTCTTCCCAATTGGTAGGTTGCCTTTTTGTTTTGTTAATGGCTTCCTTTGCTGTGTAAAAGCTTTTATTTGCTTAGTCCTATTTGCTTAATTTTACTTTTGTTGCCCTTGCTTGAGGAGACAGATGCAAAAAGACATTGCTAACACCAATGTCAAGAGTTTACTGCCTATGTTTTCTTCTAGGAGCTTTATGTTTTCAGGTCTTACACTGAAGTCTTTAATCCATTCTCAGTTTATTTTTGTATATGTTATGAAAAAGTGATACAGCTTTATTCATTTGTGTATATCTAACAAGTTGTAACAACAGGACTTTTTGAAAAAACTGCTTTTTCCCTATTACACAGTCGACCTTTGAACCATACAGGATTGAATGGCATGGTTTTGTTTAAATATGGATTTTTTTCAATAAATACATACTACAGTAGGACACTATAAACAGTTGGTTGAATCTGCAGGTGCAGAACCACAGATACGAGGGTCAACCACAAAGTTATACTCAGATTTCTGACTGCGCAGAAAGCCAGTGACCCTAACATCCCACACTGTTCAAACATCAACTGTATACTCTAGCCTCTCTGTCATATATTTACTGATCATGTAAGTGTAGACTTATTTCTGGGCTCACTATTCTGTTCCATTGATCTATTGTCTGTTTTTGCACTGGAACCATACTGTCTTGATTAATACAGTTTTGTAACATAGTTTGAAATCACTGAACATGATGCCTCCGTATTTGTTCTTCTTTTTCAAGACTGCTTTGGCTATTCAAGGTCTTTTGTGACTCCATACAAATTTTAGGACTTTTTTCTAAACCTGTGAAAAATACCATTGGTATTTTGATAGGGACTACATCAAATCTCTAGGTTACTTTGGGTAGTATGGACATTTTAATATTAATTATTCCAATCCACAAGCACAGTACAATTTTCTGTTTGTGTCTTCAATTTCTTTCATCATTGTCTTAAAGTTTTCAGAGTACAGAACTTTCATCTCCTTAGGTAGGTTTAATCCTAGCTATTTTCATTCTTTCTGATGCAATTGCATGTGGGGTTGTTTTCCTAATTTTTCTTTTGATAGTTTATTATTAGTGTTTAGAAATGAAACAAATTTCTCTATATTAGTTTTGCATCCTGCAACTTTACTGGATTCATGTATTAATTTTAATAGCTTTTCAGTAGAATCTTTGGGGTTTTCTATATATAACATCATGCCATCTACAAACAGTTACAGTTACACTTCTTCCTTTCCAATTTACATGCCTTTCTTTTTTTTTTGCCTGATTGTTATGGCTAGAAAGTCCAATAGTATGCTGAAAAAAGTGGCAAGAGTGGGCATCCTTGTTTTGTTCCTGAAATCCTGATCTTAGAGGGAAACCTTTCAAGTTTTCTCTGTTGAATATGATATTAATTGCATATTTTTCACAAATGGCCTTTATTCTTTTGAAGTATATTTCTCTGTACCCACTTTTTGGAAAGTTTTTATCATAAATTGATTTTGGATTTCATAAAAAACTTCTTATGCATCTGTTGAGATGATCATATGATTTTTATATTTCATCTTGCTAATGTAATATATCATTTTGATTGATTTGCAGATACTGAAACATTCTTGCATCCCTGTGATAACTTCTACTTGATCCTGTTCTACAATTCTTTTACTGAATTTTTAATTAATTTGCTAGTATTGTGTTGAGAATTTTTAAATATATGTTCATCAATGATACTGGCCTGTAATTTTCTTTTCTCATGGCACCATTTTCTGGTTTTACTATCAGGGTAATTCTAGTCTCATACAATAAATTTGAGAGTGATGGTCCTTCTTCAGTATTTCAAAATAGTCTGAGGAGAATAGGTATTAATTCTTCTTTAAATGATTGGTAGCATTCATCTGTAAAGTTGACTGGTCCTAGGTTTTGTTAGGAGGTTTTTAAAATTACAGTTGTTTACAGTATTATACTAGCTTCAGGTATACAGTATAGTGATTCAGTATTTTTGCAGATATATGTTATTACAAGATAATAGCCATAATTCCAGAGCTTCCCTGGTAGCTTGGCTGGTAAAGAATCCACCCTGGTTCAATTCCTGGGTCAGGAAGAACCCCTGGAGAAGGGATAGGATACCCACTCTAGTATTCTTGGGCTTCCTTGGTGGCTCAGACAGTAAAGAGTCTGCCTGCAATGCAGGAAACCTGAGTTTGATCCCTGGGTTGGGAAGATCCCTTGGAGGAGGGCATGGTGACCCACTTCAGTATTTTTGCCTGGAGAATCCCCATGGACAGAGGAGCCTGGCAGGCTGTAGTCCATGGGGTCGCGAAGAGTCAGATACAACCGAGCGACTAAGCACAGCACAGCACGGCCATAATTTCCTGTGTTCTCTCTCTTGCTTATCTGTTTTACACCTAATGGTTTATATCTGTTAATCCCAAAGCCCTAACTTGTCCCTCACCCCTTCCCTCTTTCCTTCGGTAACAAGTTCGCTTCCAATGTGGGTGAGTTTCTGTTTCTGAGCCTGTTTCTCTTTTACATATACATTCATTTGTATCATTTTTTAGATTCCACATATAAATGATATTATACAGTATTTATTTTCTCTGACTTACTTCACTAAGCTTAGTATTCTCTAAGTAGAATTTCATTATTTTTATGGTTGAGTAATATTCCATTGTGTGTGTGTGTGTGTGTGTGTGTGTGTGTGTACACATACTATTTCTTCTTAATCTAATAGCTCATTGATGATGTTAGAGGAGTTTTTATTACAGATTCAATTTTACTACTAGTAATCAGTTTGTTCAGATTCAGTATTGGAAGTTTACACATTTCTAGGAATCTATCCATATTTTCTGGGTTGTCCAATTCACTGCTGAAAAAAAGCTTTTAGTTTCATTGATTTTTTTTTTATTATTTTCTAGCCTCAACATCATTTATTTCCCCTCAAATTTATTAGTTCCTTCCTTCCACTAACTTTAGGCCTTTCTTTGTTTTTCTTTTTCTAGCTCCGTTAGGTGTAAAAGTTAGATAATTTGAGGTTTTCCCTGTTTCCTGAGGTAGGTCTGTATTGCTATAAATTTCCCTCTTAGAACTCATTTTGCTGAGTCCCATAGCTTTGGTACATTGTGCTTGTTTTCATTCCTCTTAAGTTACTTTTATTTCTCCTTTGATTACTTTGTTGAGCCATTGTTATTTAGCATGAGGTTCAGCCTCTGAATTTTTGTGTTTTCTTCTTGTAAATGAATTCTACTATCATACTGTTCTGGCCAAAATAGATGCTTGATAAGATTTAATCTAATCTTCTTAAAATTATTAAGACTTGCTTTGTAGTTTAGCCTGTGATCTACTTTGGAGAATGTTCCATGTGCATTTAAAAAGAATATGCATTATTGTGTTACTGTCAATTTCTCCCTTTATGTTTTATAATACTTACTTTATGTATTTATGTGCCCTGTAGCTCAAATGGTAAAGAACCTGCCTGCAGTGCAGGAGACCAAGGTTTGTTCCCTGGGTTGGGAAGTTCCTCTGGAGAAAGGAATGGCAATCCACTCCAGTATCCTTACTGGAGAATCCCATGGCAGGCCACAGTCCACGGGGTCACAAGAGTCGGACACGTCTGAGCAACTAACACACACACATGTTGGCAGCAAAGAATCGGGCACGACTTAGCAACCAGGCACACACATTGGGAGCATAGATACTGACATGACTTACATCCTCTTGTTGGGCTGATTTGGAGAAGACTCTTGAGAGTCCCTTGGACTTCAAGGAGATCCAACCAGTTCATCCTAAAGGAAATCAGTCCTGAATGTTCATTGGAAGGACTGATGTTAAAGCTGAAACTCCAATACTTTGGCCACCTGATGCGAAGAACTGACTCGTTTGAAAAGACCCTGATGCTGGGGAAAATTGAAGGCGGGAGGATAAGGAGACAACAGAGGATGAGATGGTTGGATGGGATCACCAATTCAATGAACATGAGTTTGAGTAAGCTCCGGGAGTTGGTGATGGACAGGGAGGCCTGACGTGCTGCAATCCATGGGGTTGTAAAGAGTCAGACACAACTGAGCGGCTGAACTAAACTGAACTGAAAACTCTTCTTTGTTATAATTTTTATTTTAACATTTACTTTGTCTGATATAAGTATTGCTACCCCAGCTCTGTTTTTGCTTCCATTTACTTGGAATATTTCTTCACATTCAGCCTGTGAAAGTCTTTGGATCTGAAGTGAGTCTCTTATAGGCAGTATATATATATGGATCATTTCTTTAAATCCATTCAGCCACTCTATGTCTTTTATGGGAACATTGAACCCATTTACATTTAGAGTAATTATGGATAAGTATGTAACTACTGCCATTTTTTAACTATTCTCTGGTTATTTTTGTGGTTTTTCACTGTCCCTTTCTTTTGCTCTCTTCCCTTGTGACTTGATGACTATCTTTAGCATTATGTTTAGATTCTTTTTTCTTTTGGGGGGTATTTATTTGTGTGTGTGTGTGCGTATCTATTACAGGTTTTTGGTTTTGTGGTTACTATGAAATATATAGAGAACAACCTAATGTATACAGTAGCCTATTTCAACATAAGTTTAAATACTTCCTAAAAACCCTATATTTTTAGTTCCCCTCACATTTTATTTTTTTGATGTGATATTTTACATCTTTTTGTGTATCCCTTAACAACTCATTGTAGATAAAGATAATTTCACTACTTTTTGTGAAACTTTGATAATTTCCTACTAACTTTGTAAGGGATTGATCCACTACCTTTCTACATGTTTGTCTTTACCAGTGAGACTTTTTTTCATAATTATTTCACTTGTAGTAGTAGCCTTTTCTTCACTGCTTAGAGAAGACCCTTTAACATTTCTTGTAAGGTTGCTCTAGGGTGATAAACTCCTTTAGCTTTTGCTTATCTGGGAAATTCTCTCCAATTCTGAATAATAACCTTGTCAATAAAGGATTCTTGGTTGTACATTTTCTCCTTTCAGTACTTTGAATATATCATGCCATTCCCTTCTGGCCTGTAAAGTTTCTGTTGAAAAATCAGTAGATGGCCTTATAGGACTTCCCTGATACATAACTAGTTGCTTTTCCCTTGCTTCCTTTAAAATTCACTCTTTAATTTTGCCATTTTAACTATACAATGTCTAGCTATGGGTTTCTCTTGTTTAGAACTGTGCTTCCAAGATCTGGATATCTGCTTCGTTCCTCATATTAGGAAAGTTTCCAGCTATTTTTTCGTCAGATAAATTCTGTTCCACTTTCTCTCCTCCTCCCTTTGGGACCTCTATAATGCAAATCTTAGAATGCTTGTTGTTTTACCAGAGGTCTCTTAAACTGTCCTCATTTTAAAATTCTTTTTCTTTTTTCTGTTAAGCCCAGGTGACTTCTACTGTTCTATCTTCCAGATCACTGTTCCACTTTTCTGTATCATCTAATCTACCACTGATTTCCTCTAGTGCATCTTCTCAGGTATTGCATGTCAGCTCTTATTGGTTATTTTATATATTTTCTAACTCTTTATTGTTATGATGGTGTGATCACTCACCCAGAGCCAGACATCCTGGAATGCGAAGCCAAGTGGGCCTTAGGAAGCATCGCTATGAGCAAAGCTACTGGAAATGATGGAATTCCAGTTGAGCTATTTCAAATCTTAAAAGAGGATGCTGTGAAAGTACTGCACTCAATATGCCAGCCAATTTGGAAAACTCAGCAGTGGCCACAGGACTAGAAAGTCAGTTTTCATTCCAATCCCTAAGAAAGGCAATGCGAAAGAATGTTCAATGACCACACAATTGCACTCATCTCACACACTAGCAAAGTAATACTCAAAATTCTCCAAGCCAGGCTCCAATAGTATGTGAACCATGAACTTCCAGATGTTCAAGCTGGATTTAGAAAAGGCAGAGGAACCAGAGATCAAATTGCCAACATCCTCTGGATCACAGAAAAAGCAAGAGAGTTCCAGAAAAACATCTACTTCTGCTTTATTGACTATGCCAAAGCCTTTGACAGTGTGGATCACAATAAACTGTGGGAAAGCTCTGAAAGAGATGGGAATACCAGACCACCTGACCTGCCTCCTGAGAAATCTGTATGCAGGTCAGGAAGCAATAGTTAGAACTGGACATGGAACAACAGACTGGTTCCAAATTGGGAAAGGAATACATCAAGGCTGTATATTGTCTCCCTGCTTATTTAACTTATATGCAGGAAATGTGGGACAAAGCACAAACTGGAATCAAGACTGCCAGGAGAAGTATCAATAACCTCAGATATGCAGATAACACCACTCTTCTGACAGAAAGTGAAGAACTAAAGAGCCTCTTGATGAAAGTGAAAGAGGTGAGTGAAAAAGTTGGCTTAAAACTCAAAATTCAGAAAACTAAGATTATGGCATCCAGTCCCATCACTTCATGGCAAATAGATGGGGAAACAATGGAAATAGCGATAGACTTTATTTTGGGGGGGGGGGGCTCCAAAATCACTGCAGATGGTGACTGCAGCCATGAAATTAAAAGACGCTTACCCCATGGATGAAAAGTTATGACCAACCTAGACAGTATATTAAAAAGCAGAGACATTACTTTGCTGAAAAAGGTCCGTCTAGTCAAAGCTACGGTTTTTCCAATAGTCGTGTACAGATGTGAGAGTTTGACTATAAACAAAGCTGAGCGCCAAAGAATTGATGGTTTTGAATTGTGGTATTGTAGAAGACTCTTGAAAGTCTCTTGGACTGCAAGGATATTCAACCAGTGAATTGTAAAGGAAATCAGTCCTGAATATTCATTGGAAGGACTGATGCTGAAGCTGAAACTTCAATACTTTGGTCACCTGATGGGAAGAACTGACTCAATTTAAAAGACTCTGATGCTGAGAAAGACTGAAAGCAGGAGGAGAAGGGGATGACAGAGGATGAGATGGTTGGGTGGCATCACTGACTCGATGGATGAGTTGAGTAAGCTCTGGGAGTTGGTGATGAACATGGAAGCCTGGCGTGCTACAGTCCATGGGATCACAGAGAGTCAGACACGACTGAGCAACTGAACTGAACTGAACTCTTTATTGAAGTTCTCACTGTGTTCATCCATTCTTCTCCCAAGTTCAGTGAGCATCTTTATGACCATTACCTTGAACTCTATTGGGTACATTGCTTATCTGCTTCATTTATCTTTTTCTTGGTTATTATCTTGTTCTTTTGTTGAAAATATATTCCTCTATTGTCCAATTTTACCTAATTATTTGTGTTTATTTATATGTAGTAGGTAGGTGTGTATGTCTCCTGGTTTTGAAGAAGTGACCTTATATATACATATATGTCTTCCCTGGTGGCTCAGATGGTAAAGAATCCTCCTGCATTGCAGAAACCTGGGTTAGATCCCTGCAAAGATCACCTGGAGGAGGGCATGGCAACCCAGTCCAGTATTCTTGCCTGGAGAATCCCCATGGACAGAGGAGCCTGGCAGGCTACAGTCCATGTGGTGGCAAAGAGTCAGACATGACTGAGTGACTAAGCACACATGAGACCCAGCAGCATGCTCCCCTCTGGCCACTAGAGTCAGATGTTCCAGGATTATTACCTATGTGAGCTGCGTGCTTCCTTCTCTGGGTGTGGAACCAAATGCTGTGGGCATGCTGGAAGACAGGACTGGCCCCTGGCCTCCTGTGGTTGCTGCAGGCACAGAATTGGGCATGGTAGACCCCCAACACAGCTGGCTGTGTGGCCAGTAAGTGACTTCCATGGGTACAACAGTGGGTGGGCAGGCCTCTGGCAGTAACAGACTAAAGGGAGGATTCCAAAATGGTGCCCACCAGCACAGGTGTCAGCCCTATAGCACAAGATCACAAAAATTGCTGCCATCAGTATCACATTCCCAGGGAGGACTCCCAGCTGCCCTTTGTTGCTCCAGGGACTCTCTAAGATCACTAAGTGGGTCTGAGCGTAG
Source organism: Cervus canadensis (assembly GCF_019320065.1). Lineage (NCBI taxonomy): Eukaryota > Metazoa > Chordata > Mammalia > Artiodactyla > Cervidae > Cervus > Cervus canadensis. Next base: position 4,181,385 of record NC_057414.1, on the reverse strand, counting down.
CACCATTCAAGCTCCTGGGACTCAAAATGTGTGCGTTTTGGCACACTTTTAAGAGTGAAGTCTTGGTTTCCTACAGCCCTTCAGCTCTCCTGCATGTAAGGTTTTCAAAGAAAGACATTTTATGTGCTCATCTTCCCATTATGGGACTCAGACCCTTCATTCCTCAGAGAGAAATTGCAGAGTTGTGATATACCTTGTGGACTACCACAATGGAGGGGGAAAAGCTACAATTCAGACAAAGATGTGAAACCAAAATAAATATGGCTTTATTCTTTGTAGTTCTGTAGTTCTGAGAATTTTGATGGACAGCCACACCCCCATATTGTGTTTGCCCCATTTTTCCATATATCCAAAGTCAATCCCCTCACCACATCCCCTCTGTCTTGAAATAGAAATCTCCCTAAAGATATTTGCTCTTTATCTTCTGCTCGTAGGTTCTCCCTTCGAAACCAAAGTGAAAGCCTAGCTGTCATTTCCTATCAGAAATGAATTCCTAGATCCATGCCTCTGCTAACTGTGGAGAGGAATCTAGTGTCCAGGACAATGCACAAATCTCAAAATCCACTCAAGAAAGTGATTAGATTCATGATTAGATTATCCAGAGCACCTGGGGAAACCCAAGCTGGGAGGGACTGTTCAGGAAAACCAATCAAGACTTGACCTTGGATTGCCTTTGGTTTAGACTTCAGACAGTTTCCAAAGTGAAGTGTTCTTTTTCATTCTCAGAATATTTCTTCTACTGATAATAGGAATAGGTAAATTTCTATGATGTCCAGGAAACCCTAGACATATGTAATGGGCTGCCTACAATAGAAAGGAGATGGAACCTAGGCAACTTTGGCTATGTCCAGCTTAGATGTCCGGAGAAGGACATGTCAACCCACTCCAGTATTCTTGCCTAGAGAATTCATGGACAGAGGAGCCTGGTGGGCTGCTGTCCATGTGGTCGCACAGAGTTGGACATGACTGAAGTGACTTAGCATGCATGCATGCATTGGAGAAGGAAATGACAACCCACTCCAGTATTCTTGCCTGGAGAATCCCACGGATGGAGGAGTCTGCGGGGTCGCACAGAGTCAGACACAACTAAAGCAAATTAGGAGCAGCAGCAGCATTTCTACTAAAGTTTCCCATGTGACTTTCAATCTAATTGATACTTTCCACAGGCAGACTTTACTGACTACTCCAGACCCCATCAGTTCAACTCAGTTCAGTTGCTCAGTCGTGTCCAACTCTTTGTGACCACTATGGACTGCAGCCATGTCAGGCTTCCCTGTCCATCACCAATTCCCGGAGCTTACTCAAACTCATGTCCATCGAGTCAGTAATGCCATCCAACCATCTCATCCTCTGTCATCCCCTTCTCCTCCTGCCTTCATTCTTTCCCAGCATCAGGGTCTTTTCCAAGGAGTCAGTTCTTTGCATCAGTTAGCCAAAGTATCGTAGCTTCAGCTTCAGCATCAGTTCTTCCAATGAATATGCAGGACTGATTTCCTTTAGGATGGACTGGTTGGATCTCCTTGCAGTCCAAGGGACTCTCAAGAGTCTTCCCCAACACCACAGTTCAAAAGCATCAATTCTTCAGCATTCAGCTTTCTTTTTTCTTTTTTTGTATTCAGCTTTCTTTATGGTCCAACTCTCACATCCATACATGACTACTGGAAAAACCATAGCTTTGACTAGATGGACCTTTGTTGGCAAAGTAATATCTCTGCTTTTTAATATGCTGTCTAGTTGGTCATAACTTTTCTTCCAAGGAGCAAGCGTTTTTTTAATTTCATGGCTGCAGTCACCATCTGCAGTGATTTTGACATCCAAGAAAATAAAGTCTGTCACTGTTTCCATTGTTTTCCCATCTATTTGCCATGAAGTGATGGGACCGGATCTTCATTTTTGACCCCATATTCCCCTCTAATTCTCTATATTCTTGGTCACTCATTTATTCACTCACTTGGACAACATATAAATGAGCACTAACTATGCTTCATGCACTGAATATTACTATGACAATAAGCAAGAAACAATGAGGTGTTAGACTAAAACAGCTAAAAGAATAATACTCAGAGCCAGTATAATGTAGCATTTCTATATACTAACTTATAAAGTTCACTGTTGTTTCAAGTAATGTCTTCCCACTAGACTATAAGCTCCTAACTAGATCCAGACATTGTATCTTTAATTCTTTTGAACAGTCAGCATAGTAGTGGCCCTTATTTAGAAGATATTTACTAAATAATTGTTAGTTGAATGTGCACAGATACAACTTAAGGAGGGATTGTACTTCTCTTAGTAAGGTAATAGCTGAATATTACCAACTTCTTGTTGGCCTCCTTGGTTGTAAAAAAAAATGGCACTGTTTTCTCAAAGTTAATCACTGTTTTTCTTTTCTGTATCTAAGTCTCTATTTCAGAACTCACTACTCTGAACTTTATCTGAATACTGACTAGACAAACTCGGCTAGATTTTTCCATTTGCTCACATAAGAATTAAAAATTTAAACAACCTTCAAGAATGCAATTTCAGCAAGTTACTGAGTAAGAAGCAGATGAAACCTTGATCATCTTCAGACTTTGCAAAGGTGTTATTACACTAATAATTTAACCATCTCATTAAGTTGGCTTTTAACCTGATGTCCCAAAGAGTGAAGTTTACTTTAGAATCTCTTTAATGAAATACATCTTCAAGCTCTAGAACAGTTCAGTGATGGGTGGTAATTAGCATTAGATGAACAGAAAGATCTCCACTCAACAAATGAGTCTTTACTCTAAAATTCCACAAAGTAGTCAAGTATAAGCAGAATAATTTAAGCCTACTTTCAACAAGCAATTAACAAAACAACCAATAAGTCCTCAAATTTGAAGAGGAAAATAATTATTCTTTTAGGAGATGAGGGCATGATAAGATTAGGAAAAAAAAACTTTACTCAAATATATGCCCTTTTAATGGAAGCCCCTAATATCAATCTAGTCACTATAATTTAAGAAATATTTAATCACATGTCAAATGCTGTGTTGAGCACCATGGGAAAGACAAGATCAGTAAGTCATGTACCCTTTCCTTACGCACCTCACAATCAACTAGAGGTGACATGCATAACAAATAACTGCTTAACATAGTTGTAATTATGGTGAACATAGTGTAATTATGTCAGAGAGCTGACAGCTTAGACAATACTCTTCACTAATAAAGGACATGGTGTGACAGAGGAAATATTATAGGGAAGGGAGAAACAGGTGAACAGAAGAAGGTGAAACTCTAATGACTTTTGAATTGGGGTGGGGTGGGGAGAGTAACATAGAGAAGAAAATTACTGGGAAAAAAGGAAAAGATGCCTACTACTTGTCCCCCCCCCCACACACACACAAACACAAAATTCCATTTCCTCCTTTTCTCTCCTATTAAGTTTACAGGAAAAACAGAAGATTTCAAATATCTAAGAACGTAAGCACAGGGACAAGGATACAGCCAGTTTCCTCTGTATCCTAGAAAAATCACAGATGTTACTCATATCTGAACTCTCAGAGAAGATGAAGCGCCAAGGCTCCAAGCTAGCTAATTCACAGCAGAGGCCAATGCGAAAGCCAACTCATAAAGATACCCACTCTCAGAACCCTCCCACACTGTTGGTAGGAATGTAAACTGATACAACCACTATGGAAAACACTATGGAAGTTCCTTAAAAATCTAAAAATAGAGCTACCATATGATCCTGCAACCCCACTCCGGGGCATATATTGGAGGAAAAAAACATGGTATAAAAGGATAAAGCATCCCAGTGTTCATTGCAACACTGTTTACAATAACCAAGACATGGAAACAACTTAAATGTCCATCGACAGAGAAGTGGATAAAGAAGATGTGGTACACATATAAAATGGAATATTACTCAGCCATTAACAGGAACGGAATGCTATTTGCAGCATTATGGATGGACATGGAGACTGTCATACTGAGTGAAGTAAGTCAGAGAAGGACAAATATTCTATGACAATCCTTATACATGAAATATTTTTTAAAATGGTACAAATGAACTTATTTACAAAATAGATACAAACTCTCAGACTTAGAGAAGGATCTCATGGTTGCCAGAGGGAAGGATGGGAGGAAGGGATAGTTAGGGAGTTTGAGATAGACATGTCACACTGCTACATTTAAAATGGATAGCCAACAAGGACCTTGCTGTATAGCACAGGGAACTCTGCTCAACATTATGTGGAAGCCTGGATGGGAGGGAAGTTTGGGCGAAAATGGATACATGTATATGTATGGCTGAACCCCTCTCCTGTCCACCTGAAAACTATCACAACATTGTTAACTGGCTGTACTCCAATATAAAATAAGGTTTTAAAAAAAGATATCTGCAAAAAAATAAAAGATACCTCCTCCCTGTGCCTGACATTGGATTCTCCAGAAGTAGACCCTGAAAACAGAATTCATGTGAAAATTAGTTACTAAAAAGTGTGTTCTTAGAAAAGCATTGTAGAGGAGTAGGAAAGCAAGACTTAAAAGGAAAGAGGCCACACCACAAGGGTACAGTATTTAGCACAATCTGACAGGTGGTATCTTTAGTTGAAGTCCATGGGGGCTCTGAAAACAGTACAAAAAACATGTATGGAGTCCTTCCAAGGGGTCCAGGGCCTGAGGTATTTATAAAGTCACATTGTTAAGTCACTGGTTAAGAGCTGCCTCCAGTAAGAGGAAGGAGCTGAAAGGAGGCATCCAACAGGCTGAGGGCTGTTCTCCAACAGGTGACGGACATCAGAAACGAAATAACAATGACAGAAGCATTAACAGTAGCTGCTACAGTCTAACTGCTGTGAGTGGTGAGACGGACACCCAACAGAGTGGGATTTGTATAAAATGAGGAATCACAGTTTCTATATTCAGTTTTTCACTTAAACATCCTAGTATCAATTTTCATTTATACATTTTTTTCTGCTCATTAAATTCCTATTTTAAATAGGGCATTAGGAGGAGCCAAGATGGCGAAGGAGTAGGACAGGGAGACCACTTTCTCTCCTACAAATTCATCAAAAGAATAACTGAACGCAGAGCAAACTTCACAAAACAACTTCTGATCGCTAGCTGAGGTCATCAGGCGCCCAGAAAAGCAGCCCATTGTCTTTGAAAGGAGGTAGGACAAAATATAAAAGATAAAACGTGAGACAAAAGAGCTAAGGATGGAGATCCCTCCCGGGAAGGGAGTCTTAATAGAGGACGTTTCCAGACACCGGGAAACCCTCGCACTGGCGGGCCTGGGGGAAGTGTTTGAATCTCGGAGGGCAACCTGACTGGGAGGGAAACAATAAATAAAACCCACAGATTACGAGCCTAAAAGCAACTCCCAGCAGAAAAGTACCCCAGACACCCACATCTGCCACCAGCAAGTGGGGGCCGAACGGAGAGGAGCGGGTGGCATTGCTTGGGCTAGGGTCCGGGCTCGAGTGCCCTGAGGACAATCGGAGGGAGCTTTTGTGAGTTGCCAACTTGAACTGTGGGAGAGCAAAAGAGAGAAAATTAACCGGCCTGAACACACTGCCTGCCATTCGCAGAACAAAGGGACTGAGAAAGTCCAGAGAAGAGCTCACAGGCTGAGGACCAGCCCAGCCCCGCCGGAGGCAGGAGGCAACGGGGAGGGGAAGGGGGCAGGCTCGGCCCCAAGGACCGCATCCCCTGCCGCACTACAAACAGGCCTCCAGTTTCTAGTCAAAGACCTCCTGAGATTCTGGATGGTCGACATCCGCCGGGAGGGTCGCGGCGAGACACAGGGCGCAAGCACCCGACCGGCGCAGGCGGGGACTGGGGCTGGGGACATGGAGGGCAGAAGGCGCACGCACCCGACGGGAGCCGGGGGAAACTGAGACTGGGACCTCGGAAGGGACTGGGCGTGCCACGCCTGGGGAGAGTGCGCCCGTCAAGCCCCTGGCTGCCTGGACCGCTCTGACGGGGAAGGCACAGGGAGCAGGCGCAGCTTTTTGTTCTGCGCTTTTGTGGAACACCCCAGGGCTGGAACCGCGCGCGCTCCATATAGAGCAGCCGGGAGCCTGAGCAGCGCAGACGGAGAAAGCAGCGCCAGCCCCTCCCCGCAGCGCGATGGAACTAGCAACCTGAATAAGAGTCCACCTCCTCCCGCCTATGTCAGGGCGGAAATGAGGCTCTGAAGAGACCGGCAAACAGAAGCCAAATAAACAAAGGGAACCGCTTCAGAAGGGACCGGTGCAACAGATTAAAATCCCTGTAGAAAACACCGACTACACCAGAAGGGGCCTGTAGATATCGAGAAGTGTAAGCTGGAACGAGGAGCTATCTGAAACTGAGCCGAACCCACACTGACCGCAACAGCTCCAGAGAAATTCCTAGATATATTTTTACTTTTTTCTTTTTTAAGTAAGAAAAAAAACAATTTTTTTTATTTTTTCTTTTTTATTTTTTCTCTTTTATTTTCCTTTAAAATTCCCTATTACTCCCCCATTACTCCTTAACTATCAATTTCATAGATTTTTACGATTTTTTTAATTAGGGAAAAATTTTTTTTTCCTTTTTTTTTTCTTCTTTTTTTTTCCTTTTTCTCTTCTATTTTATATTTTTCTTTTTCTCTTATTTCTTTTAAAGTCCTCTAGTACTCCTCTACTACTCCTTAATTTTCATTTTCAATACACTATAACCTTACAAAAAAAAAAAAGAGAAGCCCTATTTTTAAACCGAACTTCATATATATTTCTAAAATTTTTTTTGTATGTTTTGGTTTTTCTTTTTAATATAGTATTTTTAAGAGTCTAACCTCTACTCTAGATTTTTTATTTTTGTATTTCAGTATATGATATAAATTGTGAACATTTAAGAATCCAATATTCAGTTCCCATTTTTATTCAGGAGTGTGTTGATATTCTCTCCCAATCTTGACTCTCTGTTTTCTACCTCAGAACACCTCTATTTCCTCCTTTCCCCTTCTCTTCCCAATCCAATTCTGTGAATCTTTGTGGGTGTCTGGGCTACGGAGAACACTCTGGGAACAGACAACTGCATAGATCTGTCTCTCTCCTCTTGAGTCCCCCCTTTTGTCCTCCTGCTCATCTCTATCTCCCTCCCCCCTCTCCTCTTCTTCATGTAATTCTGTGAACCTTTCTGGGTGTCCCTAATGGGGGAGAATCTTTTCGCCATTAACCTAGAAGTTTTATTATCAGTGCTGTACAGTTGGAGAAGTCCTGAGACTACAGGAAGAATAAAACTGAAATCCAGAGGCAGGAGACTTAAGCCCAAAACCTGAGAACACCAGAAAACTCCTGACTACATGGAACTTTAAGTAATAAGTGACTGTCCAAAAGCCTCCATACCTACACTGAAACCAACCACCACCCAAGAGCCAGTAAGTTTTAGAGCAAGACATACCATGCAAATTCTCCAGCAATGCAGGAACATAGCCCTGAACGTCAACATACAGGCTGCCCAAGGTCACACCTAACACATAGACCCATCTCAAAACTCATTACTGGGCACTCCATTGCTCTCCAAAGAGAAGAAATCAAGTTCCACACACCAGAACACCGACGCAAGCTTCCCTAACCAGGAAACCTTGACAAGCCAATCGTCTAACCCCACCCACTGGGTAAAACCTCCACAATAAAAAGGAACCACAGACCTCCAGAATACAGAAAGCCCACTCCAGACACAGCAATCTAAACAAGATGAAAAGGCAGAGAAATACCCAACAGGTAAAGGAACATGAAAAATGCCCACCAAGTCAAACAAAAGAGTAGGAGATAGGGAATCTACCTGAAAAAGAATTTAGAATGATAATAAAAATGATCCAAAATCTTGAAAACAAAATGGAGTTACAGATAAATAGCCTGGAGACAAAGAATGAAAGGATGCAAGAAATGTTTAATAAAGACCTAGAAGAAATAAAAAAGAGTCAATTAAAAATGAATAATGCAATGAATGAGATCAAAAACACTCTGGAGGGAACCAATAACGGGGACAGAAGATAGGATAAGTGAGGTAGAAGATAGGATAAGTGACGTAGAAGATAAAATGGTGGAAATAAATGAAGCAGAGAGGAAAAAAGAAAAAATGATCAAAAGAAATGAGGACAACCTCAGGGACCTCTGGGACAATGTGAAATGCCCCAACATTCGAATCATAGGAGTCCCAGAAGAAGAAGACAAAAAGAAAGGCCATGAGAAAATACTCGAGGAGATAATAGATGAAAACTTCCCTAAAGTGGACAAGGAAATAGCCACCCATGTCCAAGAAACCCAGACAGTCCCAAACAGGATAAACCCAAGGCGAAACACCCCAAGACACATATTAATCAAATTAACAAAGATCAAACACAAAGAACAAATACTAAAAGCAGCAAGGGAGAAACAACAAATAACACACAAAGGGATTCCCGTAAGGATGACAGCTGATCTATCAATAGAAACCCTCCAGGCCAGAAGGGAATGGCAGGACATACTGAAAGTAATGAAAGAGAATAACCTACAACCTAGATTACTGTATCCAGCAAGGATCTCATTCAGATATGACGGAGAACTCAAAAGCTTTACAGATAAGCAAAAGCTGAGAGAATTCAGCACCACCAAACCAGCTCTTCAACAAATGCTAAAGGATCTTCTCTAGACAGGAAATGCAGAAAGGTTGTATAAACGTGAACCCAAAACAACAAAGTAAATGGCAACGGGACCACACCTATCAATAATTACCTTAAATGTAAATGGGTTGGATGCCCCAACCAAAAGACAAAGATTGGCTGAATGGATACAAAAACAAGACCCCCATATATGCTGTCTACAAGAGACCCACCTCAAAACAAGAGACACATACAGACTAAAAGTGAAGGGCTGGAAAAAAATATTTCATGCAAACGGAGACCAAAAGAAAGCAGGAGTCGCAATACTCATATCAGATAAAATAGACTTTCAAATAAAGGATGTGAAAAGAGACAAAGAAGGACACTACATAATGATCAAAGGATCAATCCAAGAAGAAGATATAACAATTATAAATATATATGCACCCAACATAGGAGCACCGCAATATGTACGGCAAACACTAACGAGTATGAAAGAGGAAATTAATAGTAACACAATAATAGTGGGAGACTTTAATACCCCACTCACAACTATGGATAGATCAACTAAACAGAAAATTACCAAGGAAACACAAACCTTAAATGACACAATGGACCAGCTAGACCTAATTGATATCTATAGGACATTTCACCCCAAAACAATCAACTTCACCTTTTTCTCAAGTGCACACGGAACCTTCTCCAGAATAGATCACATCCTGGGCCATAAATCTGGTCTTGGAAAATTCAAAAAAATTGAAATCATTCCAGTCATCTTTTCTGACCACAGTGCAGTAAGATTAGATCTCAATTACAGGAAAAAAAATTGTTAAAAATTCAAACATATGGAGGCTAAATAACACGCTTCTGAATAACCAACAAATCATAGAAGAAATCAAAAAAGAAATCAAAATATGTATAGAAATGAATGAAAATGAAAACACAACAACCCAAAACCTATGGGACACTGTAAAAGCAGTGCTAAGGGGAAGGTTCATAGCATTACAGGCTTACATCAAGAAACAAGAAAAAAGCCAAATAAATAACCTAACTCTACACCTAAAGCAATTAGAGAAGGAAGAAATGAAGAACCCCAGGGTTAGCAGAAGGAAAGAAATCTTAAAAATTAGGGCAGAAATAAATGCAAAAGAAACTAAAGAGACCATAGCAAAAATCAACAAAGCTAAAAGCTGGTTTTTTGAAAAAATAAACAAAATTGACAAACCATTAGCAAGACTCATTAAGAAACAAAGAGAGAAGAACCAAATTAAACAAAATTAGAAATGAAAATGGAGAGATCACAACAGACAACACTGAAATACAAAGGATCATAAGAGACTACTACCAGCAGCTCTATGCCAATAAAATGGACAACTTGGATGAAATGGACAAATTCTTAGAAAAGTATAACTTTCCAAAACTGAACCAGGAAGAAATAGAAGATCTTAACAGACCCATCACAAGCAAGGAAATCGAAACTGTAATCAAAAATCTTCCAGCAAACAAAAGCCCAGGACCAGATGGCTTCACAGCTGAATTCTACCAAAAATTTAGAGAAGAGCTAACACCTATCTTACTCAAACTCTTCCAGAAAATTGCAGAAGAAGGTAAACTTCCAAACTCATTCTATGAGGCCACCATCACCCTAATTCCAAAACCTGACAAAGATGCCACAAAAAAAGAAAACTACAGGCCAATATCACTGATGAACCATAGATGCAAAAATCCTTAACAAAATTCTAGCAAACAGAATCCAACAACATATTAAAAAAATCATACACCACGACCAAGTTGGGCTTTTATCCCAGGAATGCAAGGATTCTTCAATATCCGCAAATCAATCAATGTAATACACCACATTAACAAATTGAAAGATAAAAATCATATGATTATCTCAATAGATGCAGAGAAAGCCTTTGACAAAATTCAACACTCATTTATGATTAAAACTCTCCAAAAAGCAGGAATAGAAGGAACATACCTCAACATAATAAAAGCTATATATGACAAACCCACAGCAAGCATCACCCTCAATGGTGAAAAATTGAAGGCATTTCCCCTGAAATCAGGAACAAGACAAGGGTGCCCACTCTCACCACTACTATTCAACATAGTGTTGGAAGTTTTGGCCACAGCAATCAGAGCAGAAAAAGAAGTAAAAGGAATCCAGATAGGAAAAGAAGAAGTGAAACTCTCACTGTTTGCAGATGACATGATCTCTATATAGAAAACCCTAAAGACTCTACCAGAAAATTACTAGAGCTAATCAATGAATATAGTAAAGTTGCAGGATATAAAATTAACACACAGAAATCCCTTGCATTCCTATATACTAACAATGAAAAACAGAAAGAGAAATTAAGGAAACAATACCATTCACCATTGCAACAAAAAGAATAAAATACTTAGGAGTATATCTACCTAAAGAAACAAAAGACCTATACATAGAAAACTATAAAACACTGATGAAAGAAATCAAAGAGGACACAAACAGATGGAGAAACATACCGTGTTCATGGATTGGAAGAATCAATATTGTCAAAATGGCTATTCTACCAAAGCAATCTATACGATTCAATGCAATCCCTATCAAGCTACCAACGGTATTTTTCACAGAACTAGACCAAGAATTTCACAAATTTGTATGGGAAATACAAAAAACCTCGAATAGCCAAAGTAATCTTGAGAAAGAAGAATGGAACTGAGGAATCAACCTGCCTGACTTCAGACTCTACTACAAAGCCACAGTCATCAAGACAGTATGGTACTGGCACAAAGACAGAAATATAGATCAATGGAACAGAATAGAAAGCCCAGAGATAAATCCACGAACCTATGGACACCTTATCTTTGACAAAGGAGGCAAGGATATACAATGGAAAAAGACAACCTCTTTAACAAGTGGTGCTGGGAAAACTGGTCAACCACTTGTAAAAGAATGAAACTAGAACACTTTCTAACACCATACACAAAAATAAACTCAAAATGGATTAAAGATCTAAATGTAAGACCAGAAACTATAAAACTCCTAGAGGAGAACATAGGCAAAACACTCTCCGACATAAATCACAGCAAGATCCTCTATGACCCACCTCCCAGAATATTGGAAATAAAAGCAAAATAAACAAATGGGACCTAATGAAACTTAAAAGCTTTTGCACTACAAAGGAAACTATAAGTAAGGTGAAAAGACAGCCTCAGATTGGGAGAAAATAATAGCAAATGAAGAAACAGACAAAGGATTAATCTCAAAAATATACAAGCAACTCCTGCAGCTCAATTCCAGAAAAATAAATGACCCAATCAAAAAATGGGCCAAAGAACTAAACAGACATTTCTCCAAAGAAGACATACAGATGGCTAACAAACACATGAAAAGATGCTCAACATCACTCATTATTAGAGAAATGCAAATCAAAACCACAATGAGGTACCATTACTCGCCAGTCAGGATGGCTGCTATCCAAAAGTCTACAAGCAATAAATGCTGGAGAGGGTGTGGAGAAAAGGGAACCCTCTTACACTGTTGGTGGGAATGCAAACTAGTACAGCCGCTATGGAGAACAGTGTGGAGATTTCTTAAAAAACTGGAAATAGAACTGCCATATGACCCAGCAATCCCACTTCTGGGCATACACACTGAGGAAACCAGATCTGAAAGAGACACGTGCACCCCAATGTTCATCGCAGCACTGTTTATAATAGCCAGGACATGGAAGCAACCTAGATGCCCATCAGCAGATGAATGGATAAGGAAGCTGTGGTACATATACACCATGGAATTTTACTCAGCCGTCAAAAAGAATTCATTTGAACCAGTCCTAATGAGATGGATGAAACTGGAGCTCCTTATACAGAGTGAAGTAAGCCAGAAAGATAAAGAACATTACAGCATACTAACACATATATATGGAATTTAGAAAGATGGTAACGATAACCCTATATGCAAAACAGAAAAAGAGACACAGAAATACAGAACAGACTTTTGAACTCTGTGGGAGAAGGTGAGGGTGGGATGTTTCAAAAGAACAGCATGTATACTATCTATGGTGAAACAGATCACCAGCCCAGGTGGGATGCATGAGACAAGTGCTTGGGCCTGGTGCACTGGGAAGACCCAGAGGGATCAGGTGGAGAGGGAGGTGGGAGAGGGGATCGGGATGGGGAATACGTGTAAATCTATGGCTGATTCATATCAATGTATGACAAAACCCACTGAAATGTTGTGAAGTAATTAGCCTCCAACTAATAAAAAAATAAATAAATAAAAATCTTAAAAATAAATAAATAGGGCATTAATAAAAGGGTTGAGAATTCAAACTCAGACAATTTTCAAATGTTCCCAGGATGGTGGGAAGGTAAGAAACTATGTCAGTAAAGCCAGTTCTATTTATTCATTCATCATTCATTCATTCAGAAAATATTTACTGAATACCTACTAACCACATGTTGTTGTTGTTGTTTAGTCACTAAGACATGGCCAATTCTTTTGCAACCCCATTGACTATAGTCTGCCAGGCCCCTCTGCTCATGGGATTTCCCAAGCAAGAATACTAGAGTGGGTTGTCATTTCCTTCTCCAGGGGGTCTTCCTGAAACAGGGACTGAACCTGAGTCTCCTGCATTGCAGGTGGATTCTTTACCACCGAGCTGCCCAAGAAGCCCAAGTGTCACATACTGTTCTTGAAAACAATTAAGCCATAAACAAAACAGACAATATTCCTATCCTCTTGAAACTTACATTCTATATGTGAGACAGATGGCAGACATAGAAATGCATTAATACATAGCACAATACCAGGGAACAATATAGTTTAAAAAAAAAATACCATGAAGAATTTGAGAGTGATCTGGGGGTGCCATTTTACTAGGGTGGTCAGACAAAGCCTCTTGGACAATTATTAGTGTAGGTGTCAAGTAAAATGAGGGGCAAGTCAAAAGGATATCTGAAGGAAAAAATCATCCAGGCAAGGGAAACAGAAAGTAAAACTTGAACCAGAAGAATTCCTGGCATGCTCATGGAGCAAGAAGAAAACCAGAGCTGTTAGAAGGCAGTGAGAGGAAGAGTAGGAGATAAGCCGTAGGAAGCAGTGGGGTTGGGGGCAGGGGTTGCTGATGTATATACTATTTTATTTCAGGAAACTCATAGAAGTCCCAGATTACTATGTAAGGTCAAAATGGACACTGATTATTATCACAGGGGGATCAAAAAAGACCGCAGAGGAGATACAGCACTGAATTGAGCTGTGTGTGTGTGTGTGTGTGTGTGTGAGTCACACAGCTGTGTCCGACTCTTTGCAATCTCATGGACTATAGTCCACCAGGCTCCTCTGTCTGTGGAATTCTCCAGGCAAGTACACTGGAGTGGGTAATCATTTCCTTCTCCAGGTGATCTTCCCAACCCAGGGATCTAACGTAGGTCTCCTGCATCGCAGGAAGATTCTTTACTGTCTGAGACACTAGAGAAGACTAAGCTGAGCTTTACAGTGACAGAATTTGTATAAACAGATATGGTTTCATTGCCGTTCAGTGACTAAGTCATGCCCAACTCTTTGCGACAAAATGGACTACAGCATGCCAGGCTCACCTGTCCTCCACTATCTCCCAGAGTTTGCTCAAATTCATGTCCATTGAGTTGGTAACACTATCTAACCATTTCATCCTCTGTCATCCCCTTCTCCTCCTGCCTTCAATCTTTTATAGCATCAGGGTCTTTTCCAATGAGTCAGTTCTTCACATCAGGTGGCCAAAGTCTGGAACTTCAGCTTCAGCATCTGTCCTTCCACTGAATATTCAGGGTTGATTTATTTTAGGATTGATATGGTAGGAGGAGCTATCACAAGACAATGAACTACAGGAGCAGTGAAATAAGAGGCATTAAAACATTTAGGGTCAAGAGGGAACAGGGTCAAGTTCAGACTGCCTGGATTGTGGAAAACCACAAAGAGAATTCTGGATGCCATTCTAAAGGCCAGAGTTTCCCAACCCAAAAAATTAAAGTTTTTAAAAAAACTTTATATCATTTGTATACTACCATTACAATAATCTACCATAATGATTTGCATTAGTAAACTTTATAGAAGAATAACACATTAATTAGAAAGAAATGCTGCTTAATTAAAAAAAAAACATGACCCTATTTTGTATATTTACTACTTTCCAACTGTTCCTCCGTATATATTATTTATTTTACAGGGAAGTAAAAACAAACAAACAAAAAATACCTGGCTGTCACACTGCTAGTAGATGGTTGAACTTAGGTTGTCTGACTCATTGTTATGTGGCTCCACAGTCTGCACTTGTAGATGTTAAATTGTTCGAATGTAGATATTAGGTGGCTGGAAATTCATAACCAAACACACATGTATAAGGACAGTGAATAGTCTGTAAAGATTATTGGAGAAATCTGAATTTGTTTTTGTTTGACTAAAAAATTGATACCTTCTAAAGAGATCAAAGATCTGACTGAAGACATTTAAGTTAAAGATGTTCAGATCAATTTATTAAAACCATGACACAACAGATAAAAATGATCACTTTAAGACTCAAAAGATCCCCACCCCTGCCAGGTATGCCAGGCAAGGTGAAGACATCAGAGATGGCTGAACAAAATCTACACATTTTTGTATAATTTTTGTGTACTTCTATGGAGTTTTCCAAGAGCCTTCTGGCCGAATGACCACTTAACAGAGACTAGATTTTGATTCATTTAAATCTAAGCACCAGATGAATCCTATGGGAAGCAATACAACTGAGTGAAAAAAACTTTGTTGTTAATAATCTGTTAAAATCACAGCCCCAAGCCCACTAGTACAGACTTACTGAATAGCAATACTATGCCAACTGCTGTTTTGAGTTCCAGGGCTACAACAGTGAAGAATACAGACAAAGAAAAAAAAAATCCTACCTGCATGAAACTAACATCCTTGTCAGGATCAGGGACATAGGACATAGACAATAAACACAAAAATAAGTTAAACACATCAGTCAGAGTTGGTGTTACATGATGAGGAAAAACTCAAGCCAGGAAGGGACGTGGAGGGTGTTGGGGGAGAGAAGAAGGGTGAGGTTAGCAATTTTAAGCAATTGATGGCCAGGGAAAGCCTCATTGAGTAAGGGATATTTGAGTAAAGATCTAAAGGAGGTAAGGAAGTAAGCCATGCAGGTAACTGAGTATAAGAACCAGAGTAAGGTGAAATATGCCTTGTGAATCAAGGAGCAGTACAGTCCAATGTGTCTGGAACAGAGAGAACAAGGAAGAGAACATAAGATATGAATTTAGAGAAATAAGAGGCTAAACTGTACATAGTGTTTATTGACCATGATAAAATTATGGATTTCACCCCACATGAGGTGAGAAGCCATCTAATAGTAATGCACCAAGAGATTAATCTATATTATTTCATTTAATCCTAAAATCTACATGAGTTTGTTATAAGGTAGGTATTAAAATTAACCGCATACACATAATTAACCATATACATAAAATTAACCATACACATAAATTTAACCTCCCCCACTTTATAGACAAGGAAAGAGAAGTTTAGAAAGGTTAAGACATTACTTCAATTCCTAGAAAAGGGCATTACTAAAATCCAAAGGCAGTATTCTGATTCCTAGGTCCAGTCTTAACTACCACGATTACTGCCTAAGCAAGAGTAGTAGTTTCTTTTTCAGACAACAGTATTCAGATGAAAAGAGCACATCATCTTACTCTGTAGAGCATATACCACACTCAAAGTTCAGTTTTGAGTATGACATTTCACAAACTTGGATATATCAAGAAGATACTAGAATGATTACCTAGAAAATACACGAGAACAGCTGAGAGAACTAAGGATACCTAAGTTGAGGAAAAAAAAAAGACTTGAGAAATGAGAGTGAGAGCTATAATGAAGAGCTACAATGTGAAAGAAGTAAATTATACAACTGGATGTTCTCCAGAAAGTGGAACTTAGAGCAGGACAGATACTTCAGCTCAACATGAGGAAAACCATCAGAGACCCACTCCCTCCATATGAGCTCCTTGTTTGTACTGAAACAGAACAAAAGACTATATCCAGGGCATTATTATACAGAGAATTCCAGAACTTGCACAGAGGATTTGGTTAGAGGGAGAAAGTCTCCTCTCAACTCAAAGATCCCATGATCTAATTTTTAACACAGGTTTCAAATAAATTCAGAAAACACGAGTTTTAGAGAAGTATATAGTGCTTGGAGGTGCTGAGCTGCTCAGTCATGTCCTATTCTTTGCGGTCCTTTGGAATGCACTTCTGCCCATGGGATTTTCCAGACAAGAATACTGGAGTGGGTAGCTATTTCCTTCTCCAGGGGATCTTCCCAACCCAGGGATTGAACCCCAGTTTCCCGCACTGCAGATTCTTTACCATCTGGACCATCAGGGAAGCACCACTCTCTCTCTGTAATCTGTAAATTTCCCAGAAAGTTTTACTGAGTTATTCTATTAAACAAGCTGTCAAACTGCTAGACTAAGAAAGGGGAATGGAAAGGAAGAGAGGCTTGAATAGACAGAGGAACAGGTTTAGAAAGAAAAATAAGAATCTAAAATTTACAATAAGAGTGAAGATTTCCTCTGCATGTAGGATATTCCTATGGTTAAATATGTTGTATAACATCACTAAGTGATTTAACTTATTTATTTGTGCCAGATAATACACAGATATCCGTCTAGCTAAAATACTAAATCAGCACTGACATGTTGTAGATACTCAATATTTGCAGGATAAATAAAAGAATAGATTAATCTAATCCAGAGAGTTCAGTGCTAATGGAAATTGAGTTTCAAAAATTAACTTATAAGTACCTACTGTGTACCAGACATCATGCTAGCATGTAGCCATTTGGAACAATTTCTAAATGTTTTGGAATTTTAATGCTTATAAAACAGGGAAATGTTCATTTATCTTTTCATATGGTTGTCAGAATATAACAAGAAGTAATTGAAGATAAATTCAGAGCCCCTCTTCCCATGCAATGCAAGGAAATACCAGCTTGTATATTACAAGTTGACAGTATCATTTTTCATATGGTTTGCAGATGATTGGCTCATAAGAATAAAAATAAGTCTAGTCCCTTCTGATCTTAAAACAAATCATGTTCCCCATTATTAATAGAAGATTTACCCACAAACAGAAACAATTGCTATTAGCAATTGTTTCTGAGAACCAATAATTTATAGATGAACTAGTTACAGCAAGATGATTTCATGTCTTCAGTAAATAAGCATCTTGATTGAGGTCCAGCTAAGCTGCTTCTTCAAATTCTTCTTAACAGATAAATATTGTGATGAGATTCTGTTGTTGTTATTCTACTTACAGGAAAAAACTATTAACTTGTCAAATTGTGGATGTCATCTATTTAAAAAGATGTTGTTAGGATGGTGCAGCCGACACTCAAAACCCCAACCATATCCCCTCTGGCCTCATCATTACGGTGCAAGTCATTCTTCCAAAGGACTTCAGAAGTTTTCTGGAACCAGCAACTCCTCTGTCACTGTGGAGGGCAGGCTGAGAGTGCCAAAGAAACAATAAATATTCATTAAAGAGCAAACCTTAACTATCCCTTAGCAACAGAAGTTGGTATATAAATATGCTAGCTGCTTTGTCACTGGAGGAGGTAACAGAGAATAACTGAGGCTGGCTGATGCTACACAGACTCCCGAGTTCCTCATTGTGACTAAGAAACCAGCTTGACAATGCACCCTTTACTGGTACCTACCTTCCCTATCACTGTGGATGGTGACTGCAGCCATGAAATTAAAAGACGCTTACTCCTTGGAAGGAAAGTTATGACCAACCTAGACAGCATATTAAAAAGCAGAGACATTACTTTGCCAACAAATGTCCATCTGGTCAAGGCTATGGTTTTTCCAGTGGTCATGTATGGATGTGAGAGTTGGACTGTGAAGAAAGTTGAGCACCAAAGAATTGATGCTTTTGAACTGTGGTGTTGGAGAAGACTCTTGAGAGTCCCTTGGACTGCAAGGAGATCCAACCAGTCCATTCTAAAGGAGATCAGCCTTGGGTGTTCATCGGAAAGACTGATGCTGAAGCTGAAACTCCAGTACTTTGGCCACCTCATGCAAAGAGTTGACTCATTGGAAAAGACCCTGATGCTGGGAGGGATTGGGAGCAGGAGGAGAAGGGGGTGACAGAGGATGAGATGGCTGGATGGCATCACCAACTCGATGGGCATGAGTTTGAGTAAACTCCGGGAGTTGGTGATGGACAGGGAGGCCTGGCGTGCTGCGATTCATGGGGTCGCAAAGAGTCGGACACGACTGAGCGACTGAACTGAACTGAACTGACCTTCCCTGTCTTAACTTCCTCACTGTTCTTGTGCAGCTTCCTGGGATCATCTCCCAAATAAACCACATAAATGGAGTATTAATTGTTTTTTCGTGCCTCCATTAAAGGGAACATAAATTAGACAAAATTATTCAGCCCTTCAATATTCATTATTTCACCCTATCTTTACAAATACCATTCCCATTCCTGCCCAACTTGTTTCTCTTATACCTCGTTCCATAACTAGAAGCAATGACTTATTTTTTCTTTGCAAAAAAACAGATAATTAATAAATGACTATTTAAAAGAAAATTATCAACAAAATTATTTAGAGTGTTATGAAGCCAAAATCAAATAAAATGAAGTCATAAGTTAGAAAGAGACATGAGAAACAGGAGAAACTCAGGACAAGAGTCCAATCTCAGTCAGGTAGTGTCTTTATTAAATGAACACAGCCCATTAAATGAATGTGTGTGTGTAATCACTAAGTCATGTCCAACTCTCTGTAACCCTATGGACTGTAGCCCACCAGGCTCCTCTGTTCATGGGATTTCCCAGGCAAGAATATTGGAGCGGACTGCCATTTCTTTCTCCATTAAATGAATGCAGCATAATTTAAAAACCAATAACCTGCTAGTCAACATTCAAATAGTGTTTAATATATTACTATTATAAATAAAAATGCTTAAATTAGCATTCTTATGCATAAATATTTGCTGTTAACATTAATTCCTATGGTATTTGTTGGATAAGAGACTTAAGGTATTTTTAAGTTTTTGATTTATATATAACCAGAATGTTGAACTTATTTTCATTCCCACCATCATGAAAATTGTTTATGTTTTAATATGTTTTCACTCTTGGATCCTTTTATTTTCATAATTTTTGAAAAATACAATTATTAAATATGTATTTATTAAACTTTTTTGAAATCACCAATTAATATTTTTATTTTTATAAATTCACTATTCATGACTTCATCTCAAGTATGCATCAGTGTGGCTTTCCTCTTCTCACTGAATAGCTCTCACATCTTTTAGAGTATATCTCCAGAAAAGCAGTTTTAATGATGGTGTTCATTTAATGTAACTATACCCTATTACTAAATTTAATGTTAATATAGTTAGTATTTTAAAAAAACTCCAGGAAGTAAAATATAGTATGCAGTTTTTGATAGACTTTTTAAAAAATAGTGTAAGGGAGAATATCTTTAACTTAACACAGATTTTGGTTGATTGGTTGGTTTTGCATTGTTTTCTTTTGTTTATATCTATAATGAAGGTCAAAGTGTTTCAGAGGTGGTATAATAGCTGGTATGAAAGCAGATTACATTGGTCAAACCCTCACTCACCACTCACTAGGGGGCTGATCTTAAGATAATTTACTTAACCTTTATCTTATTTTCCTTTTCTATAAAATGGGAACAATAATATCTGCATCATATCATTATAGACAGAATGAGTTAACGCAAAGTGCTTATAGTAGTAGGAGGCACATAGTAACCACTTGATAAATGTTAGCTAATTATAAACAGTATAGCATTATTATTGTTATTTATTGGGAGGCAACCTAGCAGAGTACTTTAATATTACTGGTATTTTTCTCAGTTTATAGAATTTGAGAAAGTTGCTAAACTATTCGCATCTTTCATTTTTCTCTTCTAAAATATGAAGATAAAAAGACTATCTTCCTCATTAGGTTTGTATGTAAATTATATACATCATTTAAAATAGTACTTAAAACATAGCTCACTATAGGATTCAAAAAACATGAGCTAGGATTACTACCTATTAAACTTGTTTCTTATTTTCTTTGTGTCATTACCATTTTACACAATAGATTTCCTAATAGTAACTCCAATTGCATTTGCAGAATAAATCTTCCTTGGTGTTTTTTACAATTTACTTTTCCTCCCAGCTTTATTGCCTGGAGAAGGGAAAGGCTACCCACTCCAGTATTCTGGTCTGGAGAATTCCATGGACTGTATAGTCCATGGGGCTGCAAAGAGTCAGACACAACTGAGTGACTTTCACACCAGCTTTATTGAGATATTACTAACAGATAATATATGTAAGTTTAAGATGTACAATGTCATGATTTGATACACAAAGTGACTATGACGGTAAGGTTAGTTAACACCTTCATTCCCTCACGTAACTACCATTTGCATGTGTGGTGAAACATTCAAGATAGTATAGTATTATTAATTACAGTCATCAGGCTGCACATTAGCTCTCCAAGATTTATCATCCAGTAATTAGAACCGTGTACCCTTTCACCAACATCTCATTTTCCCTACCCTTCAGCCTTCAACAACCACCATTATGCTCTCTACCTCTGAGTTCAGCTCTTTTAGATTTCACGTACAATCTGGTGGCTCAGATGGTAAAGAATCTGCCTGCAACGCAGGAGACGGGAGTTTGGTCCCTGGGTCAGGAAGATCCCCTGGGGGAGGAAATGGCAGCACACTCCAGTATTCTTGCCTGGAAAATCCCGTGGACAGAGGAGCCTGGAGAGCTACAGTCCATGGGGTTGCAAAGTGTCAGACATGATTGAGTGACTAACACACGTACACATAAGTGAGAGCAACAGGATTTGTCTTTTTCTGTCTGACTTATTTCATAGAATCACTCCCTCAAGCTCCATTGGTATTGTCACAAAAGGCAGGATTTCCTTCTTTCTTATAGTGAATAATATTTCAATATATATCCTCTCTATTGATATACACTTAGGTGGTCTTGGATACTGTGAATAAAGTTGCAATGAACATAGAAATGCAAATGTCTCTTTAAGACACTGTTTCCTCTTCACAGTTAACATCATATTCAATGGTGAAAAGCTGAAAGAATTCCCTCTGAAATCAGGAACAAGACAAGGATGCCCACTCCTACCACATTTATTCAACATAGTTTTGGAAGTCCTAGCAACAGCAATCAGAGAAGAAAAAGAAAAAGAAAATTAAATTAGAAAGGAAGAAAACTGTCAATGTTTGTAGATGGCATGATACTATACATAGAAAATCCTAAAGACACTAGCAGAACACTACTAGAGCTCATTAATAAATTCAGTAAAGTGGCAGACTAAAAATTAATACACAGAAATCTTTGGCATTTTTATACACTTAAAACAAGATATAAGAAAGAGAAGTTAAGGAAACAGTCCCATTTATCCTTGCATCAAAAAGAATAAAATACCTAAGAACAAACCTATCCGGGAGGCAAAAGATTTGTACTCTGAAAACTATAATACCCTGACGAATAATCTGAAGACAACAAAGATGGAAAAATATACTGTGTTCCTGGATTAGAAGAATCAATATTCTTTAAATGATCTTACTACCCAAGGCAATCTACAGGGATTGCACTGCAGTTCAATGCATCCTTATCAAATTACCACTGGCATTTTTCACAGGACTAGAACAAAAATTTAACATTTGTATGGAAACACAAAGATCCTGAATAGCCAAAACAATCTTGAGAAGGAAGAACAAAACTGGAAGAATCACACTCCCTAACTTCAGACTATACTACTACCATAATCAAAACAGAATGGTACTGGCACAAAAACAGACACCTAACTCAACAGAACAGGACAGAAACTTGAAAAATACACCCACATGCTTATGACAAATTAACCTATGACAAAGGAGGCAAGAAAGTACAGTGAAGAAAATACAGTCTCTTCAATACGTGGTGCTGGGAAAATTAGACAGCTACATAGAAAAGAATAAAATTAGAACATTCTCTAATATTATATACAAAAATAAAGTCAAAATGAATTCAAGACTTAAATGTAAGACCAGATACTATAAAACTCCAGAGGGAAAAATGGGCAGAATACTATTTTACATGAATCACAGCAGTATTTTTTGGATATATCTAACAAAAGCAAAATAAATGAATGGGACCTAATTAAACTTAAAAGCTTTTGCACAGCAAATGAAACTATAAACAAAATAAAAAACCTAAAGAACAGGCGAAAAATATATTGCAAATGATGCAACCAACAAGGGATTAATATCCAAAACATACAAATAGTTCATATAGTTCAATAAAAAAAAAAATTTTTTTTAAATGGGCAGAAGAGCTAAATAGACATTTTGCCAAAGAAAACACACAGATGGCCAACAGGCACACAAAAAGATGTTCAACATCACTAATTTTAAGAGAACTGCAAATCAAAACTACAGTGAGTATCAACTTACATCAGTCAGACTGGCCATCATTTAAAAGTCTACAAATAATAAATGCTGGAGAGAGTATGAAGAAAAGGGAAACCTCTTACATTGTTGGTGGGAATGTGAATTGGTGGTGTAGCCACTATGAAGAATAATATGGAGGTTCTTTGAAAAAATTAAAAATAGACTAAAAAAAAAAAAAGATACCAAACGATCCAGCAATCCCACTCCTGGGCACATATCCAGAAAAAACAAAAACTCTAATTCAAAAAGATATATGCACCCCAATGTTCACTGCAGCACTATTTATAATAGCTAAGACATGGAAGTAACCTAAGATGCGGCATATATATATGTGTGTGTATATTTGTATTTATACACATACATACAATATAATACTACTCAGCCATAAAAAAAAGAATGAAATAATGCCATTTGCAGGGATCCAGAAATTATCATACTAAATGAAGTAAGTCACACAGAGAAAGACAAATTATTATATATCACTTACTGTGGAATCTAAAAGAAAAATGATACAGATTAACTTATTTACAGTACAGGAGACGCTCAGACATACAAAACAAACTCATGGTTACCAAAAGGGAAAGGTGGGGATAAATTATAAATTTGGGATTAAGAGACACACTATTGTATATAAGAGAGATATATCTTACACATCAACAAGGGATGATACTGTATAGCACAGGGAACTATATTCAGTATCTTATAATAACTTATAACGGAAAAGAATCTGGTAAATTATACACACACACACACGTATGTGAGAGAGATGAGATGAGCAAAACTGCACAGGCTGTGTGTAAAGGACATGTGTGCATACTCATTCACTAAGTCATATCCAACTCTTTTGTAATTCCATGGACTGTAGCCCTCCTAGCTCCTCTGTCCATGGGACTTCCCAGGCAAGAATACTGGAGTGGGTTGCCATTTCCTCCTCCATATATAAATATATATATATTTATGAATCACTTTGCTGTATACCTGAAACTAACACAACACTGTAAATGAACTATAGTTCAAAAACTAAAAAAAAAAAGTGTTTTCATTTTCTTGGGATATATACCCAAAAGTGGGAGTACTAAATCCAATGGTAGTTCTATCTCTTAACTGTTTGAGGAGCCTTCATACTGTTTTCCATATTGACTGTACCAATTTGCATCCCCACCAACAAAAACAGTGCACAGCCATTCCCTTTTTCTCCACAGCCTCATTAATCACTAACTGTCTCCTGTCTTTCTGATAATAGGTGTGAGGTAATATCTCATTGTGATTTTTACTTGCATCTCTACAATGATTCGTAAGTCAAGTACATTTTCATGTACCTGTTGTCTAGCTATATGTCTCTTTTGGAAAACTATTCAAGTCCTTTGTCCATATTTTAATTGTATTGTTTGGTTTTTATCCTATGGAGCTGTATGATTTCCTCATATATTTTGGATACTAACCTCTTATGTGAAATACTGTTTGCAAATCTTTTCTCCCATTCCACAGTATGCCTTTTCATTTTGCTTATTGTTCCCTTTGCTGTGTGGGAAATTTTTACCTTGATATAGCCCTACCTGTTTATTTCTTCTTGTGCCCCCTGCACCTTTTTTGTCATATCCAAGAAATCTTTACCAAGACCAATCAAGAAAACTTTCCCCTATGATTCCTTCCTAGTAAGGAAGTTTGCTGCTGGAGTCCATGCTTTCAGATATTATCAGACTGCCTACCCAGTTCCTTGAGGCGTATAGGTAAGTTGTTTATTTTAGACCTTTCCTTTTTCTTAATCTAAGCATATATCACCTATTACCTATAACAGTTTTTTGTAAGAGTCATTAGGATTTTCTATATAAATTCTTTCCAATTTGATTGCTTTATATTTCTTTTTCTTTCCTATTTACTCTGGCTAAAACTTCCATCTTGTGTTGAATATGAATGGTCAGTGTAGGCACCCTTGACTTTTTGTGATCTTAGTAGAAAAAGTTTTAAACTTTAACGGTTGAATTCGTTGTGTGCCATAGGTTTGTCATACATAGCCTTTATTATGTTGAGGTGCATACCTTATTTTGGGGGCTCCAAAATTACTGCAGATGGTGACTGCAGCCATGAAATTAAAAGACGTCTGCTCCTTGGAAGAAAAGTTATGACCAACCTAGACAGCATATTAAAAAGCAGAGACATTACTTTGCCAACAAAGGTCCATCTAGTCAAAGCTATCTTTTTTCCAGCAGTCACGTATGGATGTGAGAGTTGGACTATAAAGAAATGTGAGCACTGAAGAATTGATGCTTTTGAACTGTGGTGTTGGAGAAGACTCTTGAGACTCCCTTGGACTGCAAGGAGATCCAACTAGTCCATCCTAAAGGAACTCAGTCCTGAATATTCATTGGAAGGACTGATGCTGAAACTCCAATACTTTGGTTACCTGATGTGAAGAACTGACTCATTTGAAAAGACCCTGATGCTGGGAAAGATTGAAGGCAGGAGAAGAAGGGGACGACAGAGGATGAGATGGTTGGATGGGATCACCGACTCAATGAACAAGAGTTTGAGTAAACTCCGGGAGTTGGTGAGGGATAGAGAGGCCTAGTGTGCTGCAGTCCATGAAGTCGCAAAGATTCGGATACAACTGAGCGACTGAACTGAACTGAACTGACATACCTTCTATATCCAGTGTGTTGACAGTTCTTATCAGTTCTTATGAAAGGATATTGAATTCTGCCAAATGATTTTTCCACATCTATTGAAATAATCATGATTTTATCCTTCATTTTGTTAATGTTGTATATCACATTTACTGATTTGCATATGTTGAATCATCCTTGCAACGCAGGGATAAATCCAACTTGATCATGATGTATGATCATTTCAATATACTATTGAATTCAGCTTGTTAGTATTTGTTTTTGAGAATTTTTGCATCTATATTCATCAAGAATACTAGCTTGTAAATAGTTTTATTTTCTCATGTCCTTACGTGGTTCTGGTGTCAGGTTAATGCTGTCCTTATAAAATTAGTCTGGGAGTTATCACTTCTCTTTAATTTTTTGGAAGAGCTTAAGAAGGAGTGGCGCTAATTCTTCTTTAAATGTTTAGTAGAACTCACTAGGTCACGATTGGTCTGGGATTTTCTTTGTTGGAGATTTTTTTTCTCTTACTAGTAATTGGTCTGTTCAGATTTTCTATTTGTTCATGATTGCATCTTGGCAAGTTGTACATTTCTAGGCATTTATTAATTTCTTCCAGGTCATTCCAGTTTTGTAGCACATAACTGTTCATAGCAGCCTCATGAACCATTGTATTTCTGCTGTATCAACTATAATGTCTCCTCTTTCCTTTCTGATTTTGAGTCCTCTCTTTGCTTTTCTTAGTCTAACTGAGAGTTTCCCAATACTGTTTATCTTTTCCAAAAAACAGCTCTTAGATCTATTGATCTTTTTCCTTTCTCCATTACACTTATTTCAGGTCTGATCTTTGTAATTTCCTTCTTTTGCTAACTGTGGACTTACTTTGTTCTTTCTTCAGTTCCTTGAGGCGTATAGGTAAATTGCTTATTTTAGACCTTTCCTTTTTCTTAATCTAAGCATATATCACTAAATGCTTCACTCTTAGAACTGCTTTTCTAATTCCCATAAGTTTTGGTACGTTGTATTTCTATTTTCTTTTGTTTCAAGAATTTTTTAATTGCTTTTTTAATTGTTTTGTTGATCCATTGATTATTCAGGAGTGTGTTAATTTCACATATTTGTGAACTTTCCAGTTTTTCCCCTGTTACTAATGTCTAATTTTATGAGATTTTGGTTGGAAAATATACTTGGTGTGGTTTCAATTATCATTCATTTGCTAAGGCTTGTTATGTGGCTTAATATACATTTATCCCGGAGAATGTTCCCCATAAGTTTGAGAAGAATATATATTCTGCTACTGTTGAATGAACTGTTCTATATATGTCTATTACTTCCATTTGGTCTAAAACATGGCTTGAGTCTAACATTTCCTTATTGATTTCCTAGTTGAATGGTTTATCCATTGTTGAAATTTGGGTATTGAAATCCCCTGCTATTATTGTATCCTTGTTTATTTCTCCCTTTAGATCAGTTACCATTTATGCCTAACATTTTTAAGCACTGTAATGCTTGATGAATACATATTTATAATTATATACACTCTTGAATTGTCATTATATTAATACCTCTCTGTCTCCTGTTACAGTTTTTGACTTAAACCATTTTGTCTGATGTAAATACAGGTATTCATGCTCTCTTCTGTTTCCTACTTGCATGGAATATCTTTTCCCATCTCTTCACTTTCAATCTCTGTGTGTCCCTAAAGCTGAAATGAGTCTCTTGTAGACAGCATACAGTTGGGTCTTATATTTTAATCCATTCAGCCATTTTATGTTTTTTGATTACAGAATTTAATCCAATTACTGATACATTGAAAGTAATTACTGATATGTAAGGTTGATTAATGCCATCTTATTCTTTTCTGGTTTTTTGTAGTTACCTTGTTCCTATCTTCCTATTGTGTTGTCTTTTTCTGGGTTGATTTTTTTTTTTTTGTAATTGTATGCTTTGATTCCCTTGTATTGGAGGTGTGGGGTCTTCTGCTGTCATTTGGAAGTTGTGCTATAGGATTTGTTTTATATTCTGATGAATTTTTGATGCATTTATGGGGAGGCAGGCCATCTCCCCATCTTACTCCTCTACCATCTTGAGGACATTTTCTATATCTTGTATATATTATCTATTGAACATTTTTGCTTTGTAAGCCATGAGGCTTATTGAATTTATACTAGTTACAATATAATTTCAATCACATACAAAGCTTTATCCTTTTACTCTCTGACAATTTGTTTTAATTATTTACCTTCTCCTATATTATTTATCAATTTACAAATTATTGTGGCTATAGCTATTTTTAATGCTTTTGCTATTTAATCCTTTATACCAGAGTTAAATGATTACTGTCCCCACCTTTTCACAATATTAGAATATATTGAATTTGACAATAAATTAACCTTTACCAATGTGATATATTTTCCTGTTTTCTTGCTACTAATTAGCATCCTTTAATTTTAGCTTGAACAACTCTTTTCAGCATGTCTTGCAAAGCAAGTCTAGATATGACAAACTCTCTCAGCTTTTGTTTGGGAAACTCTATCTCTTGCTCAATTCAGAGAGACAACTTTGTTGGGTAAAGTATTCTTGGTTAGCAGGTTTTTTTTTTTCCTTTCAGTACTTTGAATATATCACCTCACTATGTCCTAGCCTGAAAGATTTCTACTGAGAAATCCTCTGGTGGCCATATGAATATTTCCTTTTATATGAGAATATTTTTTCTCTTGCTGCTTTTAAAATTCTCTCTCTGCCCTTGATATTAGACAGTTTTATTACAATGTACCTTAGTGAAGACTGTTTGGGGTTGAAATTTGACTGATTAGTTTCATGAACTTGGATATCAAAATCTCTCCCCAGATTTGGGGATTGTCAGCTATTATTTTTTTTTAATAAGCTCTCTTCATTTTTCTCATTCTCTTATTCTACTGGGACTCAAGTAATATCCCAACTATTTCTTTTACCACTATTCCATATCTTCTCTGATAATATGATTTCAAATAACTTGTCTTTTAGTTCACTAATTTTTTCTTCGGTTTAAGTCTGTTGAAAGCCTACATTAAATCCTTCAGTTCTGTCATGATAATCTTCAACTCTTAGATTTCTGCTTTTTTGTTTTAGTGGTTTTTATTTGTTAAACTTCTCACTTTGTTCATGCATTTTTTTTTCTAATTTCATTTAGTTGTCCGTGTTTTCTTCTAGTTCACTGAATTTCTTTAAGAGGATTATTCTGAGCTCTTCAGAATAATCAGTCAGCTCATAAATCTCTATTACTTTAGGTCAATCACTGAAATTTTATTAGGTTGTTTTGGTGATGTCACGTGTCCTTGATTATTCAAGATCCTTGTGGCCTTGTATTGATGTCTATGTATTCAAGAATCTCTTCTATTCTGTACAGACTGCCTTCAGCAGGTGAAGTACTTCATCACTCAACTTGTCCAGAGATTCTGGGTAGGCAGTCTGGTAATGTCTGAAAGCAAGTTTGCTGCTGGAGACCATGGGAAGTCCAGTTCTGAGGTGAACTGAAAGCTTGAGATGGTGGTAATCAGCCTACTAGCAGACCCCACAGACACCCTGGGTTCAAAGTGTCCTGGAGCCTAAGTTTGCATGCATTAATTGGGAGACTGAGGGCACAGTATTCTGCCACAGCCAAGGTAACCAACCAGCCAGTGCTGGGATGGGTCATGAGTCTGGGTTTGCGGAAGCCCACTAGAATCCTGGAGCTTAAGAAACTGTCTGGAACTGAGAGCCACCTTGTGTCACTGAGCTGTCTGGGACTGCTGGAGCCAGCCAACACCTCGGATAGATGGGAAGCCTGAGTTCACAGGAGCCCTCTGAAAGTTTGGATCCATTGGAACTGCCTATGACACTGAAGCTGGTAGACACCAAAGTCAGCCATGTGGTCATGGTTCACATGGTTCAGTGGTTCATGGGAGTCCACCAGGAGCCTAGTCCTGTGGTATCTCCCAGGAGCTGCAGGAGCCACCCTGGAAAGCTGGAGCAAACAGGAACCAGGGTGAGCCAGGGGTCTGGACTCATAGGAGCTCATCTTCAGCCTGCTGTCACTGCCTGGGGCCCCTGCAGCCAGCAGGCACCAGAAGGACACGTGCCTGGTTCCTGGGAGCCCATAGGAGACCAGTGCCATGGGACCTGCCTCTGGGCTGGGCTGCTCCGGTTTCACTTCAGTTCAGTCGCTCATTCGTGTCCAACTGTTTGTGACCCCATGGCCTGCAGCACGCCAGGCCGCCCTGTCCATCACCAACTCCCAGAGTTTACTCAAACTCATGTCCATCGAGTCGGTGATGCCATCCAACAACTCCTCCTCTGTGGTCCCCTCCTCCTCCTGCCTTCAATCTTTCCCAGCATCAGGGTCTTTTCCAATGAGTTGGGTCTTTGCATCAGGTGACCAAAGTATTGGAGTTTCAGCTTTAGCATCAGTCTTCCAATGAACACCCAGGACTGATCTCCTTTAGGATGGACTGGTTGGATCTCCTTGCAGTCCAAGGGACTCTCAAGAGTCTTCTCCAACACCACAGTTCAAAATCATCAATTCTTCAGCGCTCAGCTTTCTTTATAGTCCAACTGTCACATTCATTCATGACTACTGGAAAAACCATAGCTTCCACTAGATGGACCTTTGTTGGCAAAATGATGTCTCTGCTTTTAATATGCTGTCTAGATTGCTCTGGTTTGGGGAAGGGTTAATGGGTGTGGATCTCTTTCCCATCCCTCTCAGTGTGTTCTTTATTATTTCTGTGCTTCATCTAGGTGCTATAATCTATTCCTTCACCTAGAATCCTTAGCTCCTATGAAATTATTCCATGTGTAGACAGTTATTCAAAATGATGTTTCTGGGGGGAGATGAAAGTAGGAATTCCTTTGCTAGCATTTTGTTGACATCTTCGATATACTCTTGAGTTAAAATTTATTAGTACTTTGTTTAGGATTTTTCATTGACATTCACAAGTGAGATTAATCTGTATTTTCTTCTTTTAGTGTTATCTGTGTTCAGTTTAGATATCAGAGTTAAGCTATTTTCTTAAAGCTAGAAAGATATCCTGCTACTTCACTCCTTTGGAAATAGGTACTTTTCATGAGAATTACCTGTTTTAGAAAGTTTTAAAGTATTTAATCCTACCTTATTTCATTAAAAAATAAATAAAGATAATTCTTTGACAAAATTTTAATTTATTCCAAGGTTATGAGTCTATTCAATTTTTAAATTTCTAATTGGATCATTTTGGCAATTAATATTGTAGAAACAGAAAGTTATAAGCCCATATTTTTTTCAGCTAGAAATTACTTTTAAAAGTTGTTATATTCTTCAGCTAACACAACTGCTTTAAAGAAACAAAATACACTAGCCATCACTTCTCATTAAGTTGATGAGGCAAATCTGGTCAGGCCATAATCTTAAAAGACAACCTTTATTCCTCTCTCCTCTGGCACCTTATCCATCAGCAAATCCTTTGAAATATTATATATCCCAAATCCAACTACCTCTCGCTATCTCCACTGTTTTCCCAAACTCCAGGCTATCATTATCTAAAGTATTTCACTGACCTTTTGATAGGTCCTCCTACTTTCTCTCTTACATCTTCTAGTGTAGACTGTAGTGAACAACCTACATCTCTCCATCAGAACAAAGGCCCTCAAACCTCCAGCTGCCAGTTTTGTTGACTACGAACAGCTCACATCTGAGTCCCTCCCTAGAAATTGCCCTCAGCTCAAAGAGAGCTCTCTCACTCAGAGTCACATCCCTTCCCTACAGGTATCCAGTATCCAATCAATGTGTGATCTGGTCACCTTCCCTCAATTTAGGATAAGCTAAAATCTAAGCTCCAAGGCTCATGGTCATCAACTGAGAACTGTTTGGTAACCACTTTTCAATTCAACTCATCACTTGCCTTCTTGCATCCTTACTCCCTCATAGGTGTGTTCTGAGAGCACACCTCAGGAAAGTTTCTGATATGAAAATTCTCAATCCCTTAATCTGTTTCCTAGGGCCACTGACTTAAGAGAGCTGACACAAGGGATATTCTGAAAAAAAAAAAGCAAACTATAAAATGGAATTTTTGAGCTCTAGCACTAGCCAGCTGGCAATGAGAACATCGATACTGGAGGTAGGTAGGCAGAATAACTGATAATAACTCCTGGAATTGTTAGAACTTTCACCTGTGGTCAGCTAGCATGAAAAACTGGTGAGAGGGAATACACTGGCAGGTACAATATCTCACTCTTGCAAGAGGTTTAGAGGAAATAATAATTATAAGAACAAAAGATTTGAATGGATGTTACTGAGTACAATCAAAGCTTTGAAGAAAGACAATGCAAAGCTCAGAGTCTTTAATCACAAATTAAGACAAACTGTGAAAGTCATAACTTCCTAGCAATGTAGAAAGACACTCTCATCTCCTGCAGCCAGAAGGCAGAGATTGTTAAGAATCAAGTCCAGGACATAATTATATAAAAACTGCAGAAATTCAGGAAGGTTCAATCCACTTCTGGAGCAGAGAGAGAAAGGTAACCTGGAAGGTGAAGTCTCCTGGAGGTGTGGCATTATAAGGAAAGAAGGAAGCAAGTGGTAGAAACTAAGGGCTCCATACATACAAACAAAAGAGAAGAACAAAATCAGAAGTACACCAATCCCACCTCTACCTCAAACAAAACACCACTTTTTAAAAATTGAAGTATAGTTAATTTACAATATTACATTAGTTTCAGGTATATAGCATAGTGATTCAGTGTTTTCACAGGCTACATTCCATTAAAAGTTATTACAGGAAAATGGCTATAATTCCCTGTGCTATATATCTGTGTTGCTTATCTATTTTGTACATGGTAGCTTGTACTTCAATCTCATATTCCTAATTTGCCCTCCTGCATTCCCTCTCCTTTTTGGTAACCGCTAGTTTGTTTTATCTGTGAGTCTGTTTTGCACATACATTGATCTGTAGTACCAAATACTTTAAAAATGTACTTTGTGCTAAGTAGCTTCACATGTCCAACTCTCTGCAACCCCATGGAGGAAGCCCCAAATGTACTTTACTGCACCAATAAATCAGGGTACCCAAACAAAGAAATCTAGCAATGTACCCCAAGTACCTACCCTGCCTATAAAGAATCCTCTGTCATTGTTGGTCCAAGAAAACATAAAACATTTCAAAAATGAAAAGAAAACCACAAGCAATAATCATACACATCTATAAAAAGGAGAAAACAGACAATGTGATCAAGGTATTCTGTCAGAGACTTTTGTATACTTAGGAGATACATGCTGGAGCATTAGGATGTCATGATATCTGCAATTAAATTTCAAATTACTCAGCAAATATATACACAAATGGAGAGGAGGCATGCAACTTTGGCCAAATATTAACAATTCGGTAATCTAAGACTGTGCTTCCCAAATGGTGCTAGTGGTAAAAAACCTACCTGCCAATGTAGGAGATGTAAGACATGTGGATTTGATCCCTGGATTGGAAAGATCCCCTGGAGGAGGGCACAGCAATCCACTCCAGTATTCTTACCTGGAGAATCCCACTGACAGAGGAATCTGGTGGGCTACAGTCCTTAGGGTCGCAGAGTCGGACACAACTGAAGGGACAGAGCATGCACGTGTGTACAATCTAAGAATGTACATGGGTATATTTTGTGCTACTCTTTTAACTTCTCAGTACATTTTAATTTTTATAAATCAAGAATTGTGGGGAAATCTGAGCTTGAAGTATAGAAGCTAAAAATTCTTTGTTGTTTTTACAGAAATTTCAGATACAATGAAGCATTCATGTCACTGCAGAACAATGAGGAACTCGTGCAGTATAGATATAGAAGGCAAACAATAGAAATGCAAGGTAAAACCTAAATCAGACTAATACAGTGCCATTTTTTTCAGCCAGAAATAAATATTTTCACCAATTTCTTGGTGAAAAAGAAATAACATTACATAGCAGAACCCCCATACATATTATTTAGGATTTAGTGTATATAATTACATTAAACTCTATAATAAATAATTTATCCTTCACATTCCATTGAGAGGGAGTTATTTTTATTGACTTTATAAATTCTAAATTACTAAAAGTCTCTAAAGAGCAAGATTTCATGATGGATTAGACCCTCACTGAAAACTTCAATTAAATGTTATTGCCATCATCAAGAAGACCAAATAAAGAGCTTTCCACTCATTAGTTGTGAGACCTTCAGCAAGTTATTCAACTTCTCTATTTCTTCATCTACAAAACGGAAATAATAATAGCAACTACATTTCATGGTTGTTGAGAGGATTACATGTAAAATGCTTAGAGTACTGTGTTATATAAATTCCTAATAACTATTAATTGTTAAATATGGTTGTGCTATTTCTTTCATGAACACACATACATACACACATAATCCTCTGAAAACATAATCATCAAACCCCAAACACTCTTCTAACTATTTTAAGGACTTAGATGATATGTTAGGCCTTTTTTTTTTTTTAATTTATTTTTTTTGGTCATACATTGATATGAATCAGCCATAGACTTACACGTATTCCCCATCCCGATCCCCCCTCCCACCTCCCTCTCCACCCGATTCCTCTGGGTCTTCCCAGTGCACCAGGCCGGAGCACTTGTCTCATGCATCCCACCTGGGCTGGTGATCTGTTTCACCATAGATAGTATACATGCTGTTCTATTGAAATATCCCACCCTCACATTCTCCCACAGAGTTCAAAAGTCTGTTCTGTATTTCTGTGTCTCTTTTTCTGTTTTGCATATAGGGTTA
This sequence comes from Cervus canadensis, assembly GCF_019320065.1. NCBI lineage: Eukaryota > Metazoa > Chordata > Mammalia > Artiodactyla > Cervidae > Cervus > Cervus canadensis. The sequence continues at coordinate 4,146,940 of NC_057414.1, read as the reverse complement.
TCGTTACCATCTTTCTAAATTCCATATATATGTGTTAGTATGCTGTAATGTTCTTTATCTTTCTGGCTTACTTCACTCTGTATAATGGGCTCCAGTTTCATCTATCTCATTAGAACTGATTCAAATGAATTCTTTTTAATGGCTGAGTATTATTCCATGGTGTATATGTAACGCACAGCTTCCTTATCCATTCATGCTGCTGGATTGGGCATCTAGG